>NC_040017.1:9029380-9329380 GCF_000972845.2 Larimichthys crocea
AGAATATTTAAGTTCTCTGTGTTGTTCCATTCACTTCGGTGTTTCCCATTCTAAACGAAATATATTCACAAATTCGATCACTATTGTATCGTACGTAAACATCGGAGTCTCTATCATGAACAGTTCCTTGACATCTCTCAGGTAACACGTTTGGACTTTGCTCATGTGCATTCTTAGATTTTTTGCTCTCACTAGTCGAGCCAATCAAATCAAAATCTGGCTCTGTAATCAGACAGCACGGTTCGCATCAGCTGCCATGACTACGCAGATTAATCATAAAACATGCAGCAATAAAATGCTCGCTCCCGTGTTTTTCTGCCGTCTGCTTCTGGAGGCTAAAAAGGGGCCCCAACTATCGATTCTCCATGAATTTTTTAGTCGGCATTTCCTCGTTTGATTTTGCCAAAGGAACCCCATAAATCTATCCTTAATCATCTCACTTATGTTAAACCGTTAATTACAAGCGGTCTCGGTTCTCTTGCATTTTTTTTTCGACTGATTCCGTTTTAAACTATATTTTTTCTTTCTCTCATGTGTGATAAGGACCAATTTTATTTCCCTCATTCCGTGGCTCACGCGTTCTTTTTTTTAAAGCACGCTTAAGACAGCTTTACTATTGTCTAACGGCTCGTACGCTTGATGATAGCATTACCAAAATTTAGCACTCCCATATCAGGCACTCAGAGAGGTGCTGTGCAAATACACCGTTGTATTTTTTTTTCTGCACAATGTCACATTATCCTTTGATTCTCAAAGTTACGTCCTGCAAACCTCCAACAAGATGCCCTCCCCCTTGAGTAGACGGCTTAGGAATCAGCAGAGCGACTGCTAAAACCACATTTCCTGTGATAGCTCTGCTTCTTCTGTGTCCCGGGCCCGCTCTCTAACAAAACCACTACATTACGGGTTCTTGGAGGCACATAGTGTGAAAAGCCAGAATTTTCTATGAAGACCCCCTCACTCCACCCGCTCCCGCATCAGAGACACGCCTCTTCGCACTAAAGGGAGAGTCTTCGACAAATTTCTTGATATGATCGCGATGGAGGGAGCTGGTATTGGGTTTCTACTAGCCAGGCCGACTCACTTTGATGTGAATACTCCCATCCCTTTTGGTGATGAGCATTCCTTTTCGCTTTTCTGTAATAGATGCTGCACAGCCTTCCCGTTAGCCTTCACTTCTAGTGCAACCCTGAAGGGGCAGAGAAATTACGAGAGTCGTGTGATCAAAACGTGAATTCCGAATCAGAATCTTTTTCCCCCTTCCTCTGATCTTTTGCCGTTGTTTTAAGCAAATCTATTTTGGTGTCTTTGGGAGGAAACTCGTTTTGGCCTCGTGGCTGTAATGCAGGTTCTAATACAACATGAAATTATACAGTGTCGAAGCAGGACCATTTCATCTGCGGGCGGCTCCGAATACTCCACCCATTCAGCGGCCCCCCACAAAACAATAATCCACACACACTGAATTAAAACACGATAAATTAGAGCATGGTTCAGCTCTAGTTTTTTCACCTCTCTCTGTTCCGTGGGAACAATATCCCTCGTCCAAATGGCCCCTCCTCGTCTGGAACAAAGTTAATTAGGGTTGGCAATTACTTCTCCTTTCCTTTTCATACATTGAGCGCTGAGCCGGCCTGCTGTTGTCTCTGATGACTTACTAAATTTAAGGAAAGGGGCCACTGACCAGTCCGAGGGGACCAACCCTTCCTTGCATTCTCTCCTCCTGTACTGGCCTGATTCATCAGCAACCAAATTTCTGAGTAATTACAACACAACACCAATCCAGGAAACTGAAAAAAACTGCGGGCTCAGCGGCGTTCTTGCCCGACCCAATGTTGCTTAAGACATAAACAACTGGAAGCTTGACTGATGGGGTGCAGCTCATACAGGCTTACACAAACCACCCTCATAATTTCACCAGGGTGTCTTGTTTTTCAAGTATGTGACCCAGACCTGCTCACTTAGATCAAACGCACGCATTGACGCCTTTCTAACAGATTTACTTTTATTGTAGCGCTTTGTTGGCATCCTTCTAAATAAACGAGATGAGATTTGCTCACAGAGTGAACGCTCGCAGGACTGGCTTATTATTATTTCCGCCTGTTGGCTTGGCCGTTTAAATCACGAGATTTTTGTCCCACTCACATTTGCTTGCCATGCCCAAAAAAACGGTCTGTCGACTCCGACAGGCCTTCCTTTCCTTTTTTTTTTTTTTGGCAGCAGGGCCGACCTACAAACACATCGTGTACTAACGCTCACCATAAGCGGAGCACACGTTGGTGCGCTGTGTATCTATAGTGCTAATCTAAACAAATACTCACTAACAGCTCTTTATCGAATGTCGATGTGGCTTTTTTACTACGTGCCCCAACGAAAAAGGCATTGGTATCCTGCACCGTGGGCTTGATGCATGCAGCTCCTTAGCTCGCGCATCACAGACAGTTGAAAATCGCAGGTTTATTCTATTCATTTAGGAGGGCCACCAAACACAGACGATCGGAACCTCCCCAGACAGCCTTTTGAAGTGCATGAACAATTGCGAGACTACCCAGTGTGGTATCATGTGATCTAAACTTTGATACTTCCACCTGTGTATTTACTGGCTGAGACGGGACTTTATCGGACACGTGAACTGGTGTTGCTGGTATGAGAAGCCGTTAAATAGAAAAAAAAATGTTTATTTCCTTTTAATCCTTTCTTATTGAAAGTACCTGCAGAGGACTATTACAATTACAGATAAGATAACTGGTGCTTGATTGACCACAATATATGATAATTCAGTGTGTCCTTACCACATCCTGCTCATATCGGTTTTAAATCAGCTTTTGTTCCTATGGCCAGTCCTTGTACTCACTGCAGAAGCAGACACAGAGAGGTGGGGGGTCACGGGAAACAAGTCGAGAGATAGAGGAGAGAGTGTTAATAAAAACAGAACTCATCAGTTATAATTAACTAAACGTAGATGAGGTGTAGACCGTGAGTGGGAATGGTTACGTACGTTTGGATGGCCGTCTCCGCAGCTTGTGGAAGACCGTGGCAGAACTTCCAGCAGAGCACCGCGTTGCTGGAGAGAGGAAGCCGTTGACCGCTGCCCAGAAGTGTGTGGCCCCTTTTCATGATGGGTCCCCAGATGCAGGGGTGACGAGGACAGTCAGGATCACTGGACATTTTTGGTGCAACATTCATCTGGCTCATGACTAAATACATTTTATTATCTGTTTTCTTTCTGCTTTCACCACACTCTCATGGGACACCTATTTGTGTCGCTCTACATAACAATTCATCCAATCTTCACGGTTCGCTTCACGTCCAAGGTTGACCATTAACAGGGAACTTAAATTAGTTGGGGAAATATATTTTAGCATAATCTTTGACTAAAACAACCAGATTTCATGCAATTTTTCATGATTTCATGCAACCGCCAATTTCTAGTTAGTTCCCATAATTCCCATGGAAAGTTTCGGTACATTTCTCAGAAATGTTTCCACCCCTTGGTAACCCTACAAACTCATATTTTTAGGATCAGTTCGAACTATTTTTTATTGGTCTTTCAGGTCCCCATGTAGCCAAACATTGCTGTTTCTCTTTGTGCAAGATGACAAACATAAGTGAAGTCTTACAATGTTGACAGCTCGGAAAGTGAAGTCAGTGTTTGCACTGCAAAGGGTATTTTTTTCATATTCGAAATAATACAATCATTCGCTAATCTCCTTTTTGAAAAGTTAAAAACAAAAAAATAATGAGAACCAGATATACTACTGTTTACTTCCCGTCTCCTTCATTTTTTTTTCATGTGTTTGATGAAATATATCATGTAAATATATAATAAAATAAATGTCTGTGTAGCCTTGTGTTTGTTTCACACATTCGTTTGCAGCAGGACCATGTGTAGAAGATGAGGTTACACTGAACATAACCCTCGCCCCTGGAGAAACGCCTCCACACACACACACAGATGGGAATCAGGAAAAACACCTTGCTCCTCGCACGTGCACACACCACACACACCAACACCACACACAGACAATATGAGGATATTCCTGGCATGCTTCTCTTTGACAGCAACCTCCTGTGTGTTTGATGGCCTTATTGATGCTGACAGCCTGTGAAGAAGAAGGAAGGAAGCGCAAAGGTGAGAAAAAGGAAAAGACAAATCATCCCGCAGCTTTTTCACACGCTTACAAAAAACATAAAAATGTTTCATTTTTTCATTAAACTGACACCCTTCCACCTTTCAGGAAGTTGCCTCTTCCTTTCCTAACCACCTGGGGAACAGGAGGCAGCGCAGTTATTTTAGTGCGGGGTGACTGACCCATTTCTGCAGAGTTGGATTCAGGCAGGTGCTGAGAGCCTGAGCTCCTCTCAGCTTTTGAGGAGAGCTACACAGGCTAACACTGTCTCATCAAAGGACACAATGCATTAAAAATACATGTGATTTCTCTTCTTATGCTCCCATAAAGAAAACCTCTGTTTCCAGATGAATCGCAGGATTTGGGTCATAAAAATGTACAGAAAATAATACAGACAATCATATATATTGTCTGCACTGCACTCACATTTATAAAGCAGCCGTCTGTAAACGCAGTTAACATTACGTCTGTGAGCAGGCGACTAAATGAATAGCCCATCAATTACTCACGTGTGAATGATCGGGGAGTATCTGTCTGTGCTGTGAATCTACTGAGGAAGTTGGCCGGGCTAAAAACTGAACCCCCTCCAGCTTCAGCTCACATTAAAGTATCGTCTACTCAAGTCTCACACAAACACCAAGAGTGTCACCACTGTTCAGGAATGACTGCATCCTGCAGGCAGACACGGTTAAGAGTTCAGACTGACTTGCACAATTGACAGCCATCTGACTATACAAAGTGTTTTTGGTGGCAAGTGGTTGATATAAACAGCCACCAGTAGTGTTGTGGTTACAAGTCACAGACTCCATAAAACAAGATGTTATGACAATGCTAAGATAATGTTTAGTGTTTTAGACACTGACAGTATAAAGAAAGGACAGTGTATGGTGACATCAGTGGTATCAGTTGTAGTCCTGCTCTTCCGCCCCCCAGCTAATCTAAAATGCGTCAAAGACATTGATCATCGGTGGATCTCAAACAAGCCTCTGTAATGCATCCACCTGTCAATCACAGCAGCCACATTTTCAATTATGGATAGCTTTTAGCCTCAATATAACCCACGCCCTACATAACCCACAATGCACCTCGACTGCAGCGAGTCCAAGGTGCAGATCAGCCTGAGATGAGGAGCGGGCTACAGTGGTCTGTAACTTCACTTCTTCATACTCCACCGTCCAAGCCAAGACTCGTAGTTTTCAACCCCAGCTGACTCAAATGACATCACCTGAGGCAATTTATGAAATTTCATGCAGCATTTGCTTTTCCCCCCTAAAAGAACGTCAACAGACTTGTGTGTATATTGTGATGCAGGTCCTCTTTAAGGGATCAACAATCATTTGAAGTTATCCTCTGGGAACATGGATATCACTGATTTTTATGTATTCCCTCCGATAACTAACTGTCAACTGTCGTGCAGGTACTGGAGCAAAGAAATGTCAAGTTTGTACAGAATTTCACAGGAATCTATTTCATGGTTATTTCAGCTGCTAGCATGAATAATACCCTGTACTTGTTCTCCAGTGATACTTGCTGTATGATAAAATAAATATAAAAGAGCCCACAAAATGTTCCCGCTTTAAGCTCCAAGCCCACGTTGTTTAGTGTTTAACCCGTTTCAGATGGTTTTCACAACAAGGTGTTGTGGAGCAGCATCTGGCCGACATATGTGTTGCACATGAGAGTAAAATCAAACCAAAAAACCATACATCCTCACCCAAACTCAACTCAAAACCTGAGTCTGATACGCCAGAGTTAAAAAAAAAAAAAACATAAAGTCAAACATGCATTTTGTTGCTATCATTTGGACGGTCTCTGAACGGAAAGTTGGTGGCCGGGTCAGCAGGGACGGGGTAAGGCCTGTTTCATATCTCACTTCCCACAGATGTCCTGAGTCTGCTCCTCCTCTTCAGTATGTGAGCTGTCAGGACTGGATGTTCACCGCGAGGAATCATTGGAGGACAGTGGGCCAGGAGGGTGGGTAGGGGAAGGGAAGGAAGGAAAGCAGAAGTGAAGAGAGAAGAGGAGAAGAACTTGGGAGCACTGGCTGCTATCGATGTCACATGGAAGTCCAACACACTCTGCAAAGTTTTTCATCTTCTGCATCCGCAGCAACAAACAACCAGATGATACGACTGATTTGAACCTAACATGTCTGGAAACTCAGCCAGATAATATTTTATATATAACTACAATCCCTTCAAATACACGGCTCGAAACAAAACCTAAACTCCCCTGTCTTGTCTAAACAACAGCAGACAATAGACTGATCCTCCACATGCACAACTGTGTAATCCGACTGAGTGTTCATCACCACCGCTCCAGCAAGTTGGCAAACACGAGCTTTGTGTCACAAAAATCTAATTTACGAGCGAGATTCAGATCAAGTCACAGGAGTGCGTCGCTGAAGCAAAGTGAGGACAGGAGCGGCAGGAGGAATGTCGAGCTGGCTTGCAGCTTCCACATCTCTGACTTTAAATTCCACATCGTCTGCGATCTGCTCGTAATCCTGCCGGTGACGGGAAGACACCAATCTGCGTCATAACGATGATGGCTGTCCACGCTCTACTCTGGTCATTAAGTGTTGATTAAACATGAGCAACAAGTTCAACACCTGTCCTGTTGCATCAGCAGCAACAACCTGAGCCAAGACGCTGTGTGTGTGTGTGTGTGTGTGTGTGGTGTGTGTGTGTGTGTGTGTGTGTTTGTGTTGTGTGTGTTGAGTGCTTTAAAAGGTCAAACAGAGCGGGGCTCACACTGTCCTGTCCAGGCTACGATCTTTAACTTGATCGAGACCACAAGGGGACGAGTTAAGTTTGAGCATGTGCTTTGTGAGAAGTTACACTTCCTGTTTGCATATAAACTATAAATAAAATCTCTGGACAGCGATGAGCTGGGAATGATCGACTTGCACTTATTTACTGTCTTATCGCACCGTCATAGCTGTAAGAGCATGCAAAACAACAGCTTAATACTCAACTACGCTTTATTCATAATGTGACTTTTCTGGTGTTGTGGTCTTTTTCTTACTTTAAAAGGAGCAGAGTGTGTAGGATTTAGTGGCTTTGGATTTTTTGTGTATTTTGGGGTGTGATAGTTTTGCTTGTGTTACTGAGGAAACATAGTATTAAGCTGAATTTCAGACTTCACCAAGCTCCACTTTGCTTTTCCTGAAGCTCGTGGTACCATGTCGATTGAAGGCTATCAAAATGTTTAAAGTTAAAATGAGTCTACATTAGCATGGTGCAGTTACTTACATTTAATTGGCTTTGATCACTTTGACTGCCTAATTACTTAAGTTAAGTACAATTAACAGCATGGATGCTTTGATTGACAGGTGGTGCTGTTACAGATGGCTTGTTTGAGCACCCAGGCGTCATTCAACCTGCCTCAGGTCCACCCATGATCTACGTCTGCTGATTTTTAATTGAATTGGAAGAGGACAGTACAGCAACCATGAAAGCATTTTGAGCTTCAACAGGGCCTGTGGGTGACGCCACAGATACCGCTGACCATTTTTATATGTCATTGGTGATATGCAACATATTAGTCTCTTTTCCATCATTTAACATGTGAAGCTAGCCAGAGCCTTTTCAGTGCAAGGCAACAGAGTACTAAGAAATCAGAGAGGTAATATTTCCAAAATCAAATACAGCGTATAGCCGAAACATTTTGTTTAGATCTGACTACATCTGGCTTACATTAGCAGAAAGAGGGAAGTGGCTTTTGTGCCATTTCCCGTCTCTGCCCAGCTTTTTAATCTGTCAAGACAACAAATATGACATTATCATGCGCTGTCATCTGGATGACGGCCATACAGTAAACATGACATCAGCTTTAACTCCAATGTTTTTAGTTTCTTGATGTTAATGTCACATTCAGGTCACAAAAAGAGAGATTTCACCATAGCGTTGTGTCATTTCAACTCGTTTTGCTTCCCCTTTTTCTCTCTGTCACTCACACACAAAAATCAAGGGATGATTGAAAAACTCCCAGTGCAACTAGTTCCCACCCGAGGTGACCCAATTAGCCCACCAGTGAGACTTTGTACTTTGTGTTTGGGTTGATGAGAGTGCCAGCTGCCTGGGACTCCTGGCAATGGCTGCTGGCATGATGCATCAGTGGCCTATTAGATCCTCGCAGCGCGGCCACGCAGAGACTGGCTGACAGAGGCAACGATGAGAAATTAAATCAGAGGTGAGAAGCAAGTGATTATGAGGATAAAGAGCAACGGTCAGCCCGGGGGAGACTTCCTTACATCGGTTAATGCGGGACAGAATCTAACATCACCGCGTCCACAGGGGGGGCGACCTCAGCTGAACATCCTCCCTCGTGCCTTCCTTTCATCCTTCCCTCACATCACTTATACAAGGATTTAATCAATTACAAGCCAGCCGAACACAAAACTCTTTGCATCTTGGTATCTACAGAAACGTCGCTTCGCTGTTGAACAAGTGTTTGATACAGTGTTGAAAGCATGTTAAGTCAGGCCTGGCTCAATCAGCCCCTTCTGTAGAAATCAGGGCATTGATATGCTGATCATAGCCCGGCTGTGTCCACTGAAGGGCCAGTAAACACAGCCCAGAGAGAGGAAGCATCTTCTGCCTTGCTAAATGAAACAACCCTCGCCCACTGACTCATTTCCCCACCCTTTCTCTGATTTCGCGAGGCATGTGACTAACGCACGGCTCAGCAATTTGATTTCCGGCGTTAGTCCTGGAGATACATCAGCGTCGGTCACGTTCACTCCGTGATGTGGAGAGGACAAGGGCAGCGCTCTTGGTTATTTTAATCTCCGCTGTGGCACATTTAATGTCAAAATTAAATGAGGTGAACCCTCAGCCAGTATCGTTCAATCATGAGAAAATGACTGTGGAAAACCTCACCAGAGCCAAATGAAAGGCTGCAGAGGAAATCCAGAAACACTTGTTCTCACTGGATTCTCAGTGAAGGCGGAGGAGTATCCTTGTGTGACCCCGATGATTTAGTATGGGAGTGGAGTAAGTAATCTTCGTTACATTATTATGATTATCTGATCCCAGTCATTAGGCCAGGAGCTGGAGCACCCATGACAGATTCATCAGATCATCATTTCTGACTGATTTTGTCTCCCTCCTTAGACTCTGCACACTCAGTATTTACTCATAAAGTATGTATGACATATGAGGAGTTTGATGTTCAGAAGTATTTAAGGGTTAGGTTCTGCCTTTAGTTTTACAGTTTCCTTCCCTGAGCTTCAGTTTTTCTGATTTGCTGTATCCGTGGGGCTACAAATTTGATTTTAATAAATTAAAAACATGAAATCAGCAATCTTTTAATGTCCTTGTCTGTATTTAGAGTCCAAATTTTGTCTCGTGTATTCTGACATCTCACTTATAAATGATAATTTAAGAGAATAATAATAAAGGAGTTTTAAAATAACAGTTATCCGAAGTCTCAGTTTGATCCTTAGGAGCTATATATGAACTGTATTTCAAGGTTTACATGACAAACAATCACACACAAACTCCATCGACAGCCTAGTAAACATTTAAACCTACAGAACTGTGAATCCAGTGCTCTGCTTAATGACTCTATACGTCCTGAATGGCCTTCTGCCAAGCATTTGTACTGATGTGGACGATGATAATACAAGTGATGATTATCGAAGTCTCACCAAACCAAACTGTGGACAAGGACAAGGACAAGCAATCGCTCTTAAGTGTGCTTCACGGTCATATCTGACTCCATCTGTCAACAGACAACAACACATTTCACACTTTGTCCAGAGATCTTAGTACAATGAACATGAGTGGCTGAATGTGACATCATGGAGGAGGGTGGCAACACTGCGCTCTCAGGATGCTGGGTTCCTTGTGGTTCCTATAGTTTCCAAAGTAGATTGGGACCAGAGCTTTCAGCTATCAGCTCCCCTTCTGTGGAACAAACTACCATTCTGGGTTTGGGAGGCGACACGTCAACAGCTTTTAAGAGTAGACTTAAGACTTTCCTTTTTGATAAAGCTTATAGTTAGGGCTGGCTCAGGTCATCCCTCAGTTATGCTGCCATAGGATTAGACTGCAAGGGTACTCCCACTCCCTCCCCTTTTTCTCTCTCTCTCTCTTTCTCTCTCTTTCAGGATTATGCCTAGTCAGGCACGGTATTGGTTGAAGATGTAGTCACATCTCCTCTCTCTCTCTCTCTCTCTCTCATCTCATCTCATCTCATGGATTGTGGCTGCTGCTGTGGTCCTGCACGACGTCCACTACATATATTATCACTGTTATTATTGTTACCATATCTCCATTACAGTTTATAGTTAGTTAATGATTTGCTGCTGCTGTGCATCTGTGTCTCTCTATCTCTCTCTATTTATTTGTGAGCCTTGGGTTTCTGCCTGTTAAAAGGAAGTTTTTCCTCACCAATGGAACTGTTGGGTATCTGTAGATAGTATTGTGGCGAGTACGGTCTAGACCTGCTCTGCATGAAAAGTGTTATGAGATAACTTGTTATGATATGGTGCTATATAAATAAAACTGAATTGAATTGAACACTGCTGCTGGCATGTAAAGCTCCTGTACAGGTGAACAGTGATAGAATGGAGGGAGGAATAAAAGCAGGAAACAAACAAGGCTGTCTGAATGTAGCAGCACTATAACGCTGAGGTGGAGGCATGGTCATTGTGGCTGACGAACTGGGGGTGGAGGTAGCGGTGGTGGGGAGGTTACAGGCACTCAGTCAGGCTTCCTGTCTTGGCACACCCTGTACTGCCCATTTCCTGCCTGCCTGCCTGCTGAAAAATGCCCAGCTCCACTCCCCCTCAGCTAACAACCTTGCTCAGTCAACCCAGACAGCGCCTGAGACAGACAGACAGGACGAACATTTCATTCCTTCAACCCTCTCACATTTCCTGACACACTCTTCCAGGTGACTTTAAAGGAAAACTACGGTTTCTAACAACAACTCAACAAATGCTGGCTATCATTGAATAAAACTGTGCTGGCCTGAGATCCGGGGTCATAGTCTTATTGCTTAAAATATGTAATACAATTTATCTAAACAACTCTATTGTATACCCGTAATGTCTCTAAGATAAAGAGTGCACACATAAAGTAGTATATGTTAAACCGAACCATGAAGTTGATCTGTAAATTGTTTTTGGACTGTTTTGTTGTCTCCTCTAAATTGGTTTGAATATCTTTGCTCTTTAACTATGAGTGTATTAGACAGAGCCAGCTTAAGGGAGACAGGGGGGCGACACGCAACAAAAGGCTGCAGGCTAAAACTGAATCTGGGCCGCTGTAGTAGTGAGGACTCAGCCTTAACACATGGGAATTACTATTAATGTTTCTTGTCTTCTGCAAACAAGACCCAAGTGGTAATAAACTGTAGTTTTCAGGGGAGCTAAGCTGAATATGCTCTGACCTTTACTCTCATGTGTGTCTATGCATTAAGACGTTGAAAAAGGCATTAATTTATACACAGGTCCTTCAATACATCAATTAATTAAACAACAACTGGAGCGATATTACGAATCATTCACTCTTTTAGCTCTTCTTTTCTCTACCAACTCCTGACTGGAACTCTCCGGCTCCTTAGCTTCTAAATGCTCCACTATGTTCACCGCTTTGTTGTTAACTGTGTCTGTCTGCTGTTTGGGGCTGAACAGATAGCGAACAGTTGATTAATCACAGCTTTTGTACTAAAAATGGCTGCCTGCCGATCGAACACAATGCTAAGTGAGAACCAAAACAGTAGGTTGTGGGGCGTAAAACCAAAACAATGAGCTGAAAGAGTCTAAAATGCAGAGCTCTTTGTCATTACAAGCTTCTACTTTCAGATATACATTATAATTTAATCTGCTAATAAAAAAAATACATCCGTTTTAATGCTTTCTGATTAAGATCAAGGTTTGTTTACATCAGTAAGATGCACATAAACTGTTAATGTGTGTGAATTTCTCCACAATCTATTAAAAAAGATATAAATTTGGCCTTTAATATTCACATTTCTTGCGTACTTGGATGGTAGATGACTAAAGGAAGGTTTAACCAGCTAAAAACAAAACGCCCATTTCCTTGAAAATAATACAACTCCCTTCACGGTTCAACATGCTTGACCAAAAATAAACCCTTGAAACCGAAAGCTAGCCTCACCACAGTGTGTTTCACACAAGTACATGTCCCCCCCTTCACCATGAAATGGTACTCTCTCTTTTTTTTTTCAAACACATTCAAAAGTCAGATAATAAATGGAAAAGCATTTTGGGCCCAAACATTTTTCCAAAAGTAACTCCACCCGAATCCAAAGGTCACTCCTCTGAACAGAGCTCTCTGTGTTGCACTTGTTTAAAGACCATTTTTACGTGTTGCATCTGACATGAACATCCGCTCCCATACAACGCTCACTCCACACCTCTTGAAAAAAAAAAAAAAGGAGCCCGGCTGGCACTGAGGAGAGGAAGGGTAGCGGAAAAGACGGTCTCATTTAGAGCTGAGGGAAAATTAGGACAAGTCATGTTGCGTAGACTGGGAACTGAGGCAGCCTGCATATTGATCTGCACCATTATCAACAGAATCTTCATTATAATTAATAACTGATGGTGAAACTCAGCATCTGTCAGCGTAATCACAATAAAGGGCAACATGTTAGAGGCTGAAAAGTCAGTCACTTTCAAGCCTCTCAAGACAGTACCTTGGAGCTTGTTTTCTACACCGAGCATCTCCCATTCATAACATATTAACAAGATGCAGATAAGCCCAGTGGGATGATGCCGTCTCTTAGGAGCCCATTAAAAAGCATGAAAACACAAAGCTTGAGGATATTCGGAGTGTGTGACCTCAGAGCACCAGGCTTCTGTTCCTGAGGGCAGAGGTGGAGGGCAGCAGCTGGTTAAAGGCACACACACACGTATGCTGAAGGCCGGGCTCCAGCATAATTAAACTCTTAGGCCGACACCCCCGTGGCAGGTTTATGAGGCGCTCCTAATAGGACGGCTTTCTGCAGCTTCGTGTGAAGGAGCCTCAGCTCTAAAGCTCAACTTCCTGCAGGACTGGTGATGTCACGACAACACGTTATAAAAGGAACATCTGTGCAGCTCACCGACGCTCCTCAGCCCACGTTACTCCCAAACGCTGAACACACATGGACATCAGAGTCTGCGTGTGCGTGATATAAGGACATGATGGTGGCTTCCACAGTGATCCATCAGCAATCAAACAATGCCACAACAGTAAAGCACCAATTGAAGCACCGTGGTCTGTTTTGTCTGGCAGCTGCCCGCTCAGTTTGTTCAAGAAATCCTTTGATGTGCAGCGTTACTAAAGTTATCTGGAGGTTTGTCATTCAACTCCAGCTAAAAATATGCAAATACCACAGCTATCCCTGACATGATGGCATGCAGTCGAGAGGATGAGGCCCGTTTCAGATGTGAATTTAGGTCTTATTATTGAAATGTTTTGAAATGTAGGTAGTTTATGGCAGAAATAACTTCTGCTCTAAAAGGTTTGATGTTTCACATGTAGAGCTGCAACTAATGTTTATTTTCATTGTCAATTAACCTGCTGATTATGTTCTCAATCGATACGATACTTTCGACATCTTTCGTAATGATATTTTCCCAGAGCCCATGGTGACATCTTCAAATTGCTTCTTATGTTTGACCTTCAGCCCAAATCTTCATTTTTTACAACACAGAAGACTGAGAAAAACAATAATTACTCATATTTAAAAGCATGTACTGTACTTCCATCAAGACAGACGTTAAAATACAGTCGACCCTGTTCAGCTACAGACAGTTCACAGAGCTACTTGGTTAAGAAAGATGTTCTCCTGATCTGTACTTCTCTTTCATGTAGAGTTTTTGAACCACTTATTCTACCTCCACATCACATTTTAGTTCATAACTAATCATGGATGTATGTGAGCTATGCGCTACCTGCGTGAACATATGATAATATGATGATAACGAAACAACATATTACATTCCTGGGATCTCACAGTTTAACCATTCTAATTCAAAGGTTTGTACTATTTTGTTAGAGGTTTCTAGATTTGTTTATTTATTAAAAATATATATATTTCAGAGATTTCTCTGCATACCACTCGAGGAAGCTTGCATACCACCAGTGGTTCTTTAAGTTTAGTTTAAGAACCAGTGGATTAATCGACTGATTGATCACACTTGAGGCTGGCTACAGAACATGTCAATCTCCATAAGCACCCATGTTAAAAGTCCAACTTCACAGCAGAAATAAACATTACAGTTTACAGTTTACAGCCTGGTTTGGTCTTTATAGAAAATTTCCCCATTCATGACAACTGTACTGAGATTTTTTTTTAACTCACCTGTTCAAATTATATTTATACTTCAAGTTGTGCATAATTAACAGTATGGATGCTTTGACTGACAGGTAGGTGCCGTTACAGATGGCTTGTTTCAGCACCCAGGCTTCATTCCTCACTGGGGTCTGCTGATGATGGATGCCAACATGGCATTCCTAACATGGCATACATAGAGTGACAAATTTTGAGTTTCAAAACAGCTCGTCAGGAACCTGTGGGTGACGTCAAGCATGCCCTGTCCATTCTTTAAACTGTCAGTGGGTTCAATTATACCTTTTCACCTTCCTTCCTGACGTTTCGGAGAGAGAGCTGACATTTGGAAACAGTGTAGTGTTTTGTAAAAAAATCAGGACTGTCATGTGAAAGAGCAACGAGTACAATAAGCTCCAGGTAAACTAAGCACACCAGGCTCCTGCACAGAGATGAAAAACAACAGAATCTGCTACCATTACACAAAGATTTAAAATTCATGCAACTCTTGAACAAAAACACTTAAAAAGCAATCAAGCCTCTTTAACCCAGAAAGTATTTGCCTCTACTGTGCATCACCAACTTGTGCAGCGTGGGAATGAAGGATTGTTTTCATACCACCGAGTCTCACTACATGCCAAACAGCCAAAACACAGCAGCACACAAAGAGCCGAGGAGCTCTGTCAGATCTACGATGCTGAACAGCAATAACATCAAGATCCAATAACATCAAGATCTCAAATAAAGTAAAGTGCAACTGAATGGAGATCATCCAGTATATACAGAGAGAGATTTTCCATCACTACACCTACGCCATGTCTGTGCTACGTGCCCCGACTGACTTCATGTGGGCAGCTGAGATTTATTTCAGAGATCCGGGAGTGAGTTTCCTGTTTGGATTCTGGTGCCTGCTCGTATATTTGCCACTATTAATGCGTAGCATTTCTTTGAGTCACTTCCTTCGATACAACTCTTTAAAAAGGGGACTCTTGGTGTGCTTTTTATCCCCCACCCTCCCCCACTCCTACAGAAGAACTAAAAGTACAGCCATCCATCCATGTTGGCAGTGAAAGGCCGGTCTTGTTGCTTTGGGTTTATGTCGTGCACCTGCTCCAGTACACTTCTGGAGGGTCTAAAGCATCATTCACAGCACACACACACACACAGAGTTAAAAGTCCACACTTTTTTCTGACCATCCAGACAACATCTCACACCTAGAATCTCTCTAATTTGCTGATGATTACACAAAGACGCGCTGTTAAGCTCTGTCTTTAAGGCTCGTCTGCGACCTCACACATCAATACCAATCTGTAATTGACATTCACGGCACATTTTTAAGGCTTCGCTCAACTTGTTCCATTAACCTGCTGCAGCCGAGGAGAGGAGCACAGCTCAGACATGAGACACAAATAAAGCTCGTGTGTTAAAGCTCTGTCCTTAGTAGTATAGGATGGTTTTCTACAGTGGGAATAAAGAGTAATCTGTCATGTATTCCCAGTGAATTTAAGGAGGATTTAAACTCGTCTTCCTCCTCTTTAAAAAGACATTCATGCATTCTTCATACAATCAAACTTCCCATCACCACAATTTGGTGGCACTATCACCAGACAACAACAACAACAACAACAAGTCTCTGCATGCATTCAGCATAACTTGTATGTCTTGGCGCAAAACAGCCCGTTTGCGTGTGCATGTGTGTGAGTGTGTGCAACAGGACTTCATGGACACCACCCCCCACCTCCACACACACACACACACACACACACACACACACACACACACACACACACACACACACACACACACACACACACACAGGCAAAGCCTCGGTGTATTTGTAAATAAAGCCGAGAAAATCATCTGCACTTACAATTTTACTGAGATCCATGATGGTCCACCGTTAAAAGCGGTGAGTGAGGATCCTCGGAGCCTGAGAGAAGGACGAGGAGGAGGAGAAGGAGGAGGAGGAGGTCCTCTGGCTTTATCCTTAACGCGGAGTAATTAGTAACGGGAAAGCGATTGAGGCAACAAATGCATTTAGAGAAGGAGGAGGAGGAGGAGGGAGGAGGAGCGGGCTGTTAGCTCAACATGTGTCCCGATTTGGTATTAAAATGCTCCCCTATCTTTCCTTCCTTCCTTTTCGCGTCCCCTTTTTTTCTCCCCTCTCCCGGTCCTTCGTGCTCTCTGATCGGCGAGCACTTCCAGCATCCGACCGCCGAGAAGCCCGAAGCTGTCCGGGAGGAAAAACCCCGAGAGGAGGAGGACTACGACGGATCAGACCGACGTTAAAAACAAAAGCATGCATCAGCCCACATAGCGGCTGAAAGCAAGGACACCAGGCTACCTTTATTTTGCAAATAGCCCGCTCTCCTGTTAGACAATAGTAGCATGGAGCCCGCAGAGTGGGATGGCTCAAACTCGGTGGTTCCCAAGCTGGGGTGCGGGGACCGACAGGGGGTCCCTGTAAAAAGAGAGGAGGAGGTGGTGGTGGTGAAGTCCAGGAAATGAGAAAAACAGCTGAATGTCCACTGAGGCTTCATCGATTGGTTCACCTCACCTGCTACAATAACATTAATCCTCTCAGAGGAAGTTTAATCATTTTAAAGGGTCACAGTCACAGGAAAGGTAGGCGGACCCCGCCACCTCCTCAATCCTGATACAATATGTTAGAGTATACAGATAAAACCATGACATAGTGTAAGTGTTTCAGTAAAGCACAAAGTCTGAGACCTGTTTCAGATGTGAGTGTGTGTTATGGAAAACACATGAAGACGGGAAATGAGCAAGTTTCAAAGGTGAAAAGAGAAGAGAGGAGAGAGGAGGGAGCTCGGTTTCAACCATGAAACCATGAGAGAGATTCTTAGGTAACTGATGCCCCCGTCTGGTTTCTCTGAGACTGTCAGCCAAAATCACCTCAAAGCAACAATGTAGTGTTTGAATGAAGTGACTGGATGCTTGACGTGTTTAAGAGTAGTTTTGATACAGGTCTGAATAAGAATGTGTTTTTAAATACTACTACTACTAATAATAATATTTTTATTTATATAGCACCTTAAAAAAGAAAAAGGGTTTAATAGACCCGACAGGCCAAACGAGTTAAGATCAAGAAAAGTAAAAAAAAACAAAAACATCACCGTCACAGAAACAGAGTGACATCACAAGAGGATAAGTCTGCAAAAATTAATTTAAGAAGTGATTTAAAAGTGAGCATTTTCTCCTCAGGCTGGATGTTACCTCTAGTCTTGAGCCTCGACCTTGAAACAGCCGGAAGTGACCCGTCTGAGGATCTAAGGCTGCGAACTGGCTCGCATTGGGATACCATGTGGGTAATGTAGTTAGGGTCCAGACACCAAATGGGTTTTAAAATTGATGAGTAAAATCTCAATCCTGAAACACACAGGGAGCCAATGGAAGGAAGCTAAAACCGTCGTAATGTGATGTGGTTGGTTAGAAGCCGAGCTGCTGATTCTGGACTAGTTCGAGGCATGATAGTGTTAATATTTGTTGTTGATGTTGGAGAGAAGTGAACTGTGAGTGAATAGGCCAGTTTTGAAAAGATAAAGGTGTGAATTATTTTTTCAAGGTCAGAGCGTGAAACAGCTTAATGCTGTTTAGCTGCTTCAGTTATAGTCCTGTACTTAAATATAAGTTTGAAATCTATCATGACACAAATTATATAATAATTGTAATAAATAAATGATCACTATAGTTTAAGTCCTATCCAGAATTAGACATTTATTCAGGGATTTAGTTTAACAGACAGACAGTAAATGTGGACTGAGCCTCAGCCAGAGAAGTGGCTGACACTTTTCCTCCCGCCTCCACAGCACATTGTTGTCCTCCTGGAGGTGGACAGTTTTATAACCATAGCCCACACAATCAGTCCTTTCTCCTCCTGCAGGTCGTCTGGGACATTCCCCAGATTTAGTGTAAAGACATGTTGACGTGAAATGGTCCTTATGCAGGACTCAGGCTTGATTAGCAGTGCTATAATATATAATATGTCCATCATAACTGTATTGATTAAAGGACCAGTGTGAAGGATTTAGTGACATCTAGCAGTGGCGTTGCTGATTGCAACCCTCTCCTCATCCTCTCTGTCAGCTACCATTGTAAGATTTTCTCTCATATTTACATACATAATAATAAACCATAAACATTTTCATGAATCCCTAATAAAAGATATACAGTATAAACATGTATTTACAACCAGATTACCCACAATAAACACCCCCAAAATAAATAAACATAAATAAACATATTACAAGTCCAGACTCAGGCTCCCCACTGACTACTGTTCTCCAGAACTAGAGTTCCCGCCATCAGAGTTTGTGTCCGGGAAAACTGTTTGCGTGACATCTCAGGAGAACAGAGCAGCGGTAAATTTGGCGTTCAGTTCAATTAGCTTAGCTTAATTTACAACTTGTTTGTAGCATTTTCGTCACAATTACCACTACAGGTTGCACGTTAAGCCTGTGTGTATTTGTGTGCGTGCAGGCGGACAACAAGGCCGTATAAGCAATACACAGCTGTAAATACGAAGCAACCAATTAGGCAATAAACAATATTGCATGTGTGCTTATTGAACATTGTGTTATGTTAGACATGAGTTATTAGATTACACATTTACTGTTTTATTACATGAATCCACAAATAAATATCAGGTAACGCGACCCTGTCCTTACATTCTCATTGTAGACATGAAGGAGAAACTATGGTGGCTACTAAATACAGGGAAAATATGAATACCTAGTGCCAGAGTTAAGTTTGTCTGTTCTGGGCTACTGTAGAAACATGGTGGTTCAACATGTCGGACTCTGTGGAAGAGGACCCACAACGTCTGCAGATATAAAAGACTAAGGTAACAAAATCAAACTGATCCTTATCTTTAGGTGATTATACACTAATGATAAATATTATATTCTGTAAATAAAGCCATGTAAATCTGACACACTGGACCTTTAAATGCCGTTTTAAGATGCACGCTGGTAAAGAGGGCTGAGTCAAAGTGAACACAGTATTAATAACTGTGTGTATCACAACTGTAATAAACCCTAAATATACAATCACTGACAACTTTATTAGGGACAGTAGTCTAATGATATCAAACACATTAGCTATAGTCATAAATCACATTTTTACAACGATAATAATCTTCAGTCCATTTACAAACATGACGGGGTAAACGGATTTCAATATGCAGTCCAGTACAACACCACTAATAACTAACATACAGGGTTATCATTATAGCAGCTCCAACATTACTACTTTTAGTTTTTGTAATGGCTTTTAGTTAAAGCATAATAATGCTTCAACAAGACAACAACAACAACAATCTCCATTTTTAAATCCAGGCCACTTCTCTAAACAATCACAGGACATCAGCTGACCATCCAAGGCCAGGCCAGCCGCGATAATCAATATGCTACTCATTATACCATCGTGGCTGCACATTATACCTCCAGGCTGCTCAACATAAACAGTCTGTCTGGAGACAATGCCGCCTCTTTCCCCCCCCAAGAGTCTCTTCACTTCCTGGTACGGCGTGGGCTCTTCTTTGTGAGGGCAGCCTCATAGAGCATTTCTCACATACAACACAGTCCCACTCTGTTGCTGCCTGGCTGTTTTATTCAGCCGCCCCATTTACCAATCTAGGAAAACTGAAAGTTTGAGTTCTCGTCTTAACCCAGGTGTATAAAATATGAAAAACACCTGTTGTTTCCTCAAAATAAACACATGTTGATGCTTATTCCTGCAGGCCTGCTGTCCGCATCACGATCTTTACTCAAATCAAGTTAAACACTGATGACGTCTTTCTTCCTCAAGTATTACAGATATTTGAAGATGAGATAAAGTTCCAGCTCTCATTTAGAGCTTCTTCTTCTTCTTTTTCTTTTTCAGGTAATGGTGGTATTTATGTTTAATCATCCTACTATAAGTTAAAGTCTGTTAATAACCTAAGAAACAAAAAGATAACGGACACCTAATGTTAAATATGTGCACATAAATGTCCTTTCAATCATTTCTGTTGAGTCGCAAAGCCAAATCATGATCTATGTTGAGCAAACAGGCTAAAACCACACCAGGGGTTAAAGTCCTCCAACGTGGATGTCTCTTCCCCCTCGCTAAAAATGACTCAGAGGTTTTGACATGTTGTGTTTTAGGCTGACTGTTTCTCTCAAAATGCAAAATGCCAAAACAGACACTGAGCAATGGATGATATGTTATCAGAATAAAAAGGAAATAGAAGTCATGTTTGAGTCTTTTGTGCTTATTTAACCAAAAATAAGTTTCCCCTTCATTCTGACATGTTGTATGAATGAATAATAATCCATGGTCAGTATCACTGACAGTCGCTAATCTAAAAATGGGCAAAGACGTGGATCACTGGTGGACCTGAGGCAGGCTGAATGACGCCTGGGTGCTCATACAAAGCCACCTGTAACAACACCCACCTGTCAATCAAATCGTACACGCTGTTAATTATACATAACTTTAAGCCTTAATATAATTTGAACAAGTGAGTTATATAAAAATTCACCTTCAGTACAGTTGTCATGAATGTGGAAATTAGTTATAGAGACAAAAACAGTATTTTGTTCCAGGCTGTAAACATGTTTGTTTTGCTGTGAAATTTGACTTTTTAACATGGAGGTCTACGGAGACTGACTTGTTCTGCAGCCAGCCTCAAGTGGACATTTGAGGAACTGCATTTTTTGGCACGTCTGCATTGGCTTCACTTCACAGCCACAGAGGTTGCCGCTTAATGGCTCTAAGCAAGTAACATAGCTAGTTTTGTTTGTTTACTGCATTGATATCAGGCCGTCTTAGTGCAGAATCTATTACGTCCTACAGCTGAGGGCTGTATTGTATTCGGATATTAAAATGAGACCATTCATGTTGGAACAGGCCAATTTACATACCACACGCTTACACATGATGTAGGTTTCAGACTGACTTTTAACCTCTGCTGCACGTGAAACAAAAAGCAACACTCCATCTCTGTCTCTCTGCCTTTCCGCTTTACTGTGCCGTAAAACACAGACGAGAAACTCCAAAACAATCTGTAAATCAAAGCTATTGTTACCGCCGCCAGGAACTCATCGCTGCACTTTGTTCCACTTACTGACCTGTCACTCAAGTCCAGCTCTATTATTCTACAGCCAGTCGGTGCAATGAGGCCGCAAACCACCGCCTGCTGTTTCTGCTGCCTCAGTGCTTTTAATGGTCTCTCTTTCATGCTTGCATGCTTGTCTGTGTGTGTGTACTGCATGTATGCGGATGTCCCCTCCATAACTTCCCTGCATTTTCAATTGCAGGATGTAAAAACAGCAAAGGAACACTCAAGACAATGAGCGATGGAGGGGAAAACAACAAGGCAAAAAAGAAAGACAAAAGACAGAGAAGGAAAAAAAAAAGAAAGAGAGGCAGGGTGAGTAAAAAATTCTTGTCTACGTCCGCCCTGCTGAGTCCTGCTTGTGCCCGAGGGCCACGGCCCCACTCCTCCCCTGAATTCCACAGCTGCCAGGGCATCAGACAGGACTAACAGAGGGTGCAGGCCAGTTTAGCAGGTCCACACATAACTGTACGCCAGTGACTCCCAACCAGGGGTACCTGCACTGTACAGCGACTGTACTTCTGCAGCTGCCAACAACTTAAGTAGTTAGTTAAAAGTAATGGATAAATGGTTGTAGTTAGCTAAAAGTAATGGATAAACAACTATCTATAGTTGTTAAAAGTACTACCTAAAGGGGAAACAGCTAAAAGTAGATGGAAAGTCCAGCTTCTGTATTCGTGGAATGAATACAAACCTGACAGAATCGACCAGAATATTGACAGTTCAATTATAGTAAAGGTTATGAAACAGTGCTGTACACAGTCATGCAAACAGCAAAACACTGATGCGCTCAAACACAGATACAAACAGGGGTGACCTCTGTGTGGAGAAGTAAAGGAGAAGGAGGAGGCTGGCAAAGCAGTCTAATTTTAAGACCTTAATTATGTAACATACAATGTGGTGTCACTCAGGGGCTCACACTGCATGTCCCAGCTGAGGAACTGGTGCCACAGAAGTTTTTCCACAAGCACTAATTATGGTTCATATCGGTCCAGAGATTACTACCTACACCAAGCTTTCACATGAAAAACATCTTCTTGGCCTCGGAGACTGTATTGCAATGTAGAAGGCATCTCTGAGATTTTGGAGCCTTTAGATAAAGATTATAAAATATACAACGTTCACTATTGAAAACATGAACTCTTAAAACATGCGATGACGTCTGAGACAAACACACCAAAGATTAAATCCCCTTTAAACTCTAAATTAAAGAGTCAGCTGCTATTATGAGGCTAAACATGTCATTAAAAGCGAGTGCTCTGTGCTATCCGGCTGCCCTGTTTCGTTCTTTTTATAACCCAGTGTGGACACTGTGACAGAGAGGATTTTGAACACACCCTGGTTGTTTACCCAACTCAACACAGAGAGAGAAATAGACAGACAAGCACTTCTCAGAATCAGCAAAACATGGCTGCTGTCTGCTTATATTCATATGTAACTGTGGTATATTGAATTGACATACTGTGCGATCTACTGTTCACCCTTTGTACCCTCAGACTGCTGACACACTGTAAATGATTGTGAATGAAGTTATTACGGCCTGTTTTGAACACACTCACACACATTTATAGCTGTAAACAACTCTAAAGGTTGTCTTCTGGATCATTAATGTGGAAGATCTTAATATCTAACATGTTTTTTTCAATATAAACATCAAGCTTTTGCCCCCCCAAAAAAAAGAGATGATTTAAAGACAGACGAGGCAGACGAACAGGAGGTGAAAGCGAGCCAGGCGGCAGATTTAAGGCAGCTTTAGCAGCACAACAGATGAGATGAGATTATCTCTCGCTGATCCCTCTGTAAAGTAGACGGCAGATTCATTGATTCCTGCACTCGGTTAGTCAAAAATCAGACACATAAACGGCGAGACTACAATCAGAAGTGTGAAAAAAAAAAAAACACAGGAGGAAATACACGGACAGTCAAGAACAAACCAGCTGAATGTGTCACACGCTGTGGTGGGCTTGTTTTAACCTGCCTTGAATAGTTTCACTGCTGATCACATGCTAAACTTTGTCTAAATAATTAAGAGGCACACGCATTAATACTGTTATTATATGTAATCAGAACTTCAAGGCGCTGCAAGGAAACTATGTGCATGTATCATGTTGTGATGTAAGCCTGACACTGACCCTTTAGTGACCAGGACACATAAGAAAGAGCCACGCATGCGTCTCCCTCCCACCCACTCCCTCTAATCCATGCTGCTGCTATCCCAGATGGGAAAAAGGCGTGCGACCATCCACATGTAGATTTACCAAATACCTGCCGTGCACATTTATGCTGCGTTGACCGTGTGTACTGTCCATTTTAGCAGCCACCGTGCATGGCAGGAGCATGTTGCAGCAGCAGTTTGGGCTGCCTTGATACATCTGACCTACTTTCTCCCTCCCCCCTGTGCTTAGTGTGGGAGATAGGGGAGGGGAGAGACCACCAGGCAGGAAGCAGCAGCATAACAGCTACATATATACATACATATGCACAATGGGACCTTCAAATAGGCACCATCATCATCACTGAGCTGCAGAAGACGCTCCAGACTTTGCATCAGCTCATTGTTGTCTGGTTTTATCCTACAGATATGTTAAATAAATTCAAAAAAAGAGTCACTGACCTACATTTGAGCAGCTCTTTTGTTGTACAGTACACTCAGTGATCAGAGACAGACATCAGGGGGGGTATAATATATAATCTGGATGAGGAGCACTGCAACAGGGTGTCACTCCATGCATAGTTTACATGGAGCTGACAGCAAAACATCCTGACATTATTATAATATCCTCACTCCTCATATAGGAGCTTCAGTCCCTGTGTGTGTGTGTGTGTGTGTGTGTGTGTGTGTGTGTGTGTGACCCTCCATACCTGCCCTCTCTCAAAGTTTTCCTTCTCCAGCTCCAGGCTGTTGGCCCCTCCGGTCCGTCGGATCACTTTGGGGATAGCGTTGGGTACTTGCTGCATGGAGCTTTTCACTCGATCCATTGTCGTCTGTCGTTTTGTTTTCTTTTACTTCCAAGAAAAAAAATAAAGTTTGATTTTGATATTAAAAAAGGAAGACAAACAGCTGCTCTAACTATGGCGGGCAGCAGTCCATGCTGTGCTGGACTCGTCGCCCCGTTCACTGGATGATTTGGCTTCTCTGTCCACCCCACACAGTCAGTCAATGACAGCAGCAGTCTGAGAGGCACCACGGTGAAGTGAGAGTCTGTTAACAAGGTCACACATCCGATCTCACTTTTCAAAATAAAACCCCTCAGTCGAAAACATGCTGTGGTAGTTATTAAAAGTCTTGTTTTTGTGCGTTAAGGTGGTTACAGATAGGACAGAGGACAGATACAGAGACAAATACAATAATACATAACAGAGACATGAAGCGAGACTGAGTGGACATAATATGTAGGTGGCTGTGTAGTAGATAAAACAGAGTAGAAAGCTGTTTCAACTGTAAAATTTAGTCATGTAGTGGTAAAGTTTCAGAAAACCCTTCACCTCTCTGTCTCAGGTTCAAGTTTCAGGTTTATTTATCATATGCAGGGTCAACAATACAGTGAAATGTACTGGACAAGAGGAACAACCGGTCAGCTCAGCATTACGAGTGTCAGAGTGTGTAACAAGAATAGAAATATGCTAAGAAGTAAAATACAATACTAAAATGTAGGTAACAAATAATATAATGTAAAATAAATGAGCTATGAGAAAAATATAAATATGCATAAAATACAAAATATACAAAAAAAAACAAGTTTGAATCCACTATACACTGTACAAGCATGAAAGAGGTGTATGCAGATTAATTTTTTATTTTATTTTAATTATTGTCCTATTTATTCAGATATTTATCTAAGTGCTTTTTATTGTCATGTCTTCTTATGTTATCTGCTGGAACAGGCAATTCAATACTGGCAGTTTTCCCAGACCATGATACTGTTGAGCAAGACCTCCCCAAAAGATGTTTCCCAGCTGTGTTTCCTAAAGGTATTTCCTCATGAATAGGTGTGTGTGTGTGTGTGTTTATGTGTCTATGTGTGTATTTATGCAGCTCTATGCGTGTTTCTGTCACATTACTTTTAAACATGAATCACACAGAACACAACACATGTTTTTAAATCTTATTTTGATATTTTGATATTTTTGTTTATCCTGTATGTGTTTGTATCTGTAAACTCTGTTTTTATAGATGCTATATAATAATAATAAGCAGCTGTCATGGTCTCTGAAATGAAGTGTAGGTGGGAGTGTTCGTGGATAAGAGTATGATGAATTTGATCTGAAATATTGCAGTAAATATATTTCTTATAACACTTTGTCTTAATGAGGACATCCACAAAAACCAGAAGTGAGTGCGCAACAATTTGCGGGCACTTTACAGAAGTCAGTGTCTGTCTTTATAACACTCAGGTCTGCAGCGAGCTGCACAAACACATGGACTATGTGAGAAGCTTCATTGCACAGGGGTCCACAGAGAAACATGTCTGCTGTTTGTGTGTGAACACCGTGCAGCTGCACGCTCATTGCCGTCGTTGTTATTTGGATATTTTCTCTGGCAACTGTCACTGACTCCTCCCAGTGTTGTCAGCTACTGGCTGCAGCTCCAGCAGAGCCCGCCCACAGCATCAGTGATGTGTGAAGATTTTCTGGCTTTGTCCAAAAAACCCAAAGCAAACAGACATGACATTTTAGTCTTTACAACAATATTATTGCCTCTACTGAAGGCACAATAATATTCAGTCTGACATGATGATTGAAAAAGCGCCTTAAGGCTGATATTAAGGTAAGTAAATTAAGACACAAATCATAATAGATGTTGATGGAATAATGCTTGTCAGTGTACAATAAAACACATTTCATGGCAAAACCTTTATTTACATGGCAGTTTAAGGGAATTTATATAGAATAAAGTAATATTGTATATTAGACACTTAAAGTAAAACACTGTAATATTTAATGGCAAAACCTTTGTTTATACATTCATATGGTATTTTCATATCAAACAAGCATTTATTTTGATTAAAAAAACGTATATTAAAGCATATATATGTATATATATATATATTTATTATTTTTATAATTTAGATATTTATACAGTAAAATATGAAAAACACCTTAAATGTAGAATCAGCAGTACTAATATCAGTAAAACACTGTCATATTTAATGGCAAAGCATTTATTTTATACAGAATTCATGTAGTATTTTCTTATTTTAATATGGTAAAAAATGTAAAATGCTAACCTTACTGTAATATTAGAAAAAGTTATACTACAGAAGCTGTCCTCATAATCTCATAATATAATGTGGACAATGTGTAAACCTATTTAGTTTAAGATTTAACATGATTAATAATGACTCATCTTATGCCACTATATGAGGCCAATAAAGCCAACAGAAACTATTGCAAGTATCTAATTTCAAAGCTGTATCAGCTAAATGTCTGATATCTGTAATGTCTCATGCACAAGATCACCAATAGGCCAAATATTTCTACTCACTGATAATAAAGTACAAAGACAGGCAAAGGATAATTTCTATAATAATTAATGAATTAAATATTCTCAACCTAAGGAGGAGCCTGTTTGCTTTGCATGACTCAAGGCTTCCCTCTATTGGTTAAACATGAGCACCACAAGTCATAACTAGTGTACATTTAGTCAAGACCTGGCCTAAACGCACAGTGACAAGGGCAAATCTGGATTTTCATAATCACAAAATATAAAAAATAGATATGTTAAGAAAGAAAAGCTGTCAGAGCAGGTGAACGCATTTATTCCAGTGCACAAAAACATTAATCTCCATTACAGTTAAATCCATTTAAAATCCCACTTAACTTGACAGAAAGACACTAGATGAAGCTGGTGTGGTCGTGAGATGAAATAAACTAAATAAACAATTGTGCAATTCAAATCGAATATACTCTAAAGTTACATCTGTCACACAAGTGTAGTTGAATAAAAGGTACTCAATATAACACAGCATGAATAATGTATAAAGCAAAAGTAATTTACTTCCAGGTAACATACAAACATTTCTTATGAAAGGGAGGATGGTTAGAATTTAAAGGGAAAGCTCTTTGTTTTCGTACATGTGTATTTCAATATGTGGGGTTCAACTGTGGAACAAAGTACAAATATTAATAAGAAATATAAATCAATATTTTCCCGAGGACAGTGACATGACACAATGGTATCAGATTCAGGATGATCAGGATGATTTGAATATATAATATAGACATAAAAAATAATAATATAATAAGTAGAGGAGAAAGGGTTATGCATATGTAAGTGTATACCTATTCTATGTACAATTAAATTTGCACTGGTTAAGAGAAGTGCTGGTTTGACCTGTTTTCAATCAAACTCAGATGAATAAGTATATAATAGATACATAAATAAATGTGTCATTACTGTAGATACAGGAGACAAAAAGAGAGAGAGAGAGAGAGAGAGAGAAATGAGACGATGAACTCTCGCGAGATTTCCGCTGTAACGGAGGACTGGGGCTTGGTCTTGGAAGTTTTCAGATGCATCTGTAGATGAATCATAACAGCATCAAGATGTCGGGACGATCAGGCCGCGCTGAGACACGAAGTCGGGCTAAAGATGACATTAAAAAGGTGCTGGCAGCCATCGAGAAAGTGCGCAAATGGTATGTAGGCTGCCCGAGGGCGACAATATGGAGGGAAATGTGTGTGTAAGACTGTAGGCTGATATCTGCTGCGTCGCTCAACAAACTTCAGTCGGAAAAGTTAGATGATTGACGGGTCTGCTGACCAATCAACGCCCCGGGTTGACAGGCGGGGGGGCGGGGCTAGCTGAGTTTTTTTTTTTCTCCGCCGAGAGCTGTCAATATGGCTACAGCCTCACATGCTTCCCGCTGCAATGTAGACGTCTGTCCTGTTGTCACATTACAGTGAAATTAATGAACACCTTCCCCACCTAATCTGCTCAATTTACACACCTCCATGTGGAGTAAACGACGGATTGTATCCTGTGAGCATAACATAACAGGGTTCATGATTAGCTGCAGACACGAGCGTGTACATTGTGTGTCACGGTGCAGGTTAATGCTATCAAAGCAGATGAGTTCATCCTGAGCTCCTCCTCAGTATTAAACTAATTTCATCCCCCAGGGAGAAGAAATGGGTGACAGTTGGAGACACGTCCTTACGCATATTTAAGTGGGTGCCAGTAACAGAAACAAAGCAGGTGGGGTCCTCTTGCAAACAAAACATATTGATGAATATAGCTTATGAATGAACAGTCTAATCTGTCAACCCCCTCTTTGTTCTCAGATATATCGCACCAAATCCACAGGTGGAGATGTGAGAGGGCTGAAAGATGTGGTCCTGGAAAATACCAACTCTTTACTGGATTTCACTGGTGAGTTTCATGGATGTTGATGAATAAAAAAACATCACAGAACCAGTTGTATTTACATAGCACCAAATCATAACATCAGTCACAATTTCCATATAGAGCAGGTACTCTTTATAATATTATTTAGCAAGCACTTTTAACGGGCACATACCTCGAGCAGAGCCGAGCTCATTGGAGGAGAGTTGAATTAGAGAGAGATAAAGGTATAGAATAGATCAGAATAGGATAGATACTTTATTGATCCCTTGAGGGTAAATTATTTTTTCAGTCGAGTTCTTTGGATGCATTTTACCCAAATTACAACCACACACACACACACACACACACAAAGGGCTCATAGACATGCAAATGTGGAGAGATGGTGTAAAGTGATGGGAGCCGTTAAGGGCCCGGCACCTTGCTCTGCCTCCCAGGAGGCACCTCTCCTGATATATTTATCATGATATCTTTAATACATGTATGATTAATAGTAGTAATCATGATAATAATATAAATAGCATTTGTAGTGGATGTGGAAGAAGCAAAGTTAGTAAGATGCATCGATGGGTCGTGTGTGTACAGATAGAAGAAGAGAAGAGCTCAGTGCATCATTGGAAGTCCGCCCAGCAGTGTAACTGAGGAATGGTTCAGGACTCAGCTGAGCCAGCTCTGACTATAAGCTCTATCAAAAAGGAGCGTCTTAAGCCGACTCTTAAAACTGGGAGCTGGTTTCACAGGAGAGGTGATTGATAGCTGAAAACTCTGGTTTCATTTGGTGACTATAGGAACCACAGCAGTGTTCTAGTGTGGTAATAAGGTACCATGAGTTCATTAAGATATGATGGTGTCTGACCATGAAGAGCTTTGAAGGTGTGGAGTAGGATTTTAAATCTCAAACAAATGTTCAGTACTCTATGCTCTCTGCCTTTAGATGAAAACAGCAACCAGAGCTTTCTGTCGGACGTTTACCAGCCTAAAATGGATAACAGCAGCAGCACTTCCAGCTCGCAGCAGGTCAGCCCTCCACATACCTCCAGCCTGCGAACTGAAGACTCTCAGCCGCCGATGCTGGGCCAGGAGAGTGTTGATGGTAAGCTTAATTTTACACATTTGGCCGTAATTTTCAAAAAAGGTACACACAGTAGATGTGTTCATAAATAAAATGATCAGTCCTGGAGTTAAACGACAAGGAAACGTGGCTCTGAGCATCAATTGGCTCGGCTATTGTGAAGGTTATATATCTCCATGATATCACACAGTTGTGTCCTGTGCTGTCTCTGTCATTCTTACTGCTAAAGCTTCATTAATGAGAATATAATTACACTCTTCACTGTGAATGCAGAGCCAGTTCATTCAGGACAGGAGGGGGCCGATGAGCCTCCGACTCTCATCAAGGAGGACCTTCTTTCATCAGGAACTGTCAGACGGAGCACCCCAGACACACAGGTTCAGACACGACACAAGACCAAAACATTTTCTGTGATTAAATATGAATGAACTCCTGTTTCTATCCACATTCATGTAACCTTTTTTATTATGTTTCTTTTTTCTCCAACAGGAGGAACTGGATGAATCAGGAGCGCCTCCTTTAAAGAAGATTTGCACAGGAGAAAATGCAGTCCTCAGATAGCTTATTTTTAATCGTTTTGTTAAAACACACACAATACCTGTCCTCAGTCTGATTAGCTAAGCTTTGAAAATGATTCTACAGGTTTCTCTTGGCATATTTACGCAAATATTGCATTTCAGCAAATGACAAAAAAAAAAAAAAAAGTATTTACCGCAAACTCTTTGTTCACTTTTTAAGTCTTGCTGTTTTAAAGTGATTTCTGAAATGAATGGAGAGGATTTTCCAAACTTTGTGTGACACGTCGCTGCTGTTGCGGTCGACTCACATGCTGTAAATGTCCAGTTTTTCTGGCAACTAATTGTTTCTGATTCTTTATGCAGTTACACTTTTACTTTTGCATGTTTCCATATGCTATTGCTTTATTTTTTTGAGGTTTACAGGTCATTTTGAAAAAAAAAAGAAGAAAAAAAGGTGTTAAATGTGTAGCCTTTAATGCAGATTGATGTTTAGATGTGCCATCTTTGTTTTGAATGTGATTCCCTCTCCTCCCTTTTTGGCTTATCACACATGTAAGAATAAAAATGCTTTTTTAAATATTTATAATATAATTTGCCCATGTTTATAACTGAAGACATTGCAAACCATAATAAATGCTACTTTCTATTTCCATTTCAATTCATTGGTGCTGCAAGGTCGGTATTTATTCACCACATTGTGGCAATCACTCTGCTGGATAATAAAGGAAGGCCCTATTGTTTAATCAGACCTGTTCAAAATGGAGCCCAGACAATGGGTTGAGAGATGAATTAAATAATTGAACGATAATTCATCAATTTACAACAAATACGTTATTAAAATTTCAAAGCGTGTTTTAATATGAAACAAGTTTAATAGGTCTTACAGTCTTTATTGTCATCAGCTGACCTCTAGCCTCTAATTTATATTCGGCGTGGGCGTGGCTTGTGTGAAGGGGCTTGTCCCGGCTGACAATAGACAGGCGCTGTTAGCCAATGAGCGGCCGTATCAGCCCAATTCGACGAGGGCGCTTCACCGAGGGAGCCAATGAACGCAGAGAGAGGGCGGGGCTTGCGTGCGACGCCGCTTGCTGCCGGGGAAACGAGAGTACTGACGGCGTACGGAACAGTGCCGGTGGACTAGAAACTCCCGCCATTTCGACAAGGAATTAACCTCTTGATTGATCCAGGTTACTTTTTCCCCCCCCGTAACACTTAGTAGCGCTGCTTTCTGATAACAACAATAGGAACATGCAACGAGTTCAGCCGAGTCCAGGAGAGCAGGCCTAGTTTGTGAAGACTTGGTTGGACTGTACGAGCGCGCCAGACCTCCCGCTGAACTGAGCTCTGGCTGTTGCCGCGAGTTTGTATCTCGGTGGTGGTTTGCATCCTTTCACGCTCATCTGGAGGAGGCTAAAAGTTTAACAACTACACTGAGAGACAAGCAACCTGTTTTTTGTTTGTTTGTTTTTCACCTCCAAGGCGTTAAACCAAGCATGACACAGCTGCTGGAGCAGAGAAGACGGATGCCATGAAGCGGGAGGCGCTCTGTTATTGTTTTGCAACGAGATAGCAACCCCAGCTAGTTAGCTGCTAGCTGCTACACGTTGAGAGCCGGGCCTGCCGGCGGTAACGTGACACAGGAGACTCCGGCATACATGCTAAGGACATATTATTGTATATTACTTTGATAGTTTGTTGCCAGGTTTGATTTTTTTGTTGCCATCCGTGGATTTTTTGTAATGGCACCGCTTTTAGGCCGGAAACCGTACCCACTGGCTAAGCCGCTAGCCGAGCCACCAGGCCCGGGAGAGGAGGTGCACATCATCGAGCACACCAAGGAGGCCTTCAGGAACAAAGAGTATCCTTTGACATGATGCTGATGCTCAGGCTTACGGAGGCAGCCCGACTCGGCCTGGCATGCCGTGTGGCTGCTAATGTCCATTAGTGTTCACGCAGCCACACGCGGAGCACCGCGGAGGTGGCTAACGCACCGAAATTGACGGTACCGGACATTTTCCTCCGCCCCGTGTTTCACTTTACACCGGGTGACTGAGCTGTGCTACCTAGCTCCGTGTTGCTAATCAACCCCACTGTAGCTCAACCAGCAGTTTCACGTACATTTATCTCGTGTGGCACGCGTCACGTTTCACGTGTTTAATCAAGTGTGGAGAGTTTAATTAATTTTTTAAAAAGACGCTTTCAGATATTTACGGTAGCGGGGTTAGCCGGGCGCTGCTAAGTGTGTCATTATGTCACAATGGGCCGAGGTCTGCCTCAAGATGTTGCTCGGCTCTTAGCTCAGAGTTAGGTAGCCATTAGCCGCCGGTACATTTCAGTGTTTATAAGTTTGCCATGGGAGCACAGGGGGGCTGTTTAAAAAACGGGTTTACTGATTTATAACAACGTTTTGAGGGGCTTGTGGTGTGATAGCTGGGTCACTTTACATACTTGTTTTGTTTTTGTGTTGTTGTTTTTTTAAAGATGAAAACTTACTGTACTGTTAGCACGAGAGTGAAACCAGCTGTGTCAGGTCAAAGTGATACACGTAATGCTAAATGTGTGTTTTTAAAATATGTTTTTAGATATTAATTCATACACTGACACGGCTATGTTTAGATGTTTGTATCTCCCTATTGTCAACACTGTTTCAAAAACACTTATATGAAGCACAGGCCTCTTATCTTTAATAATAATAATACATTTTATTTCATAGGCGCCTTTGTGTCACCCAAGGACACCTGACGATAAATGTAGACAGCAGATAATAGAAACAAACAAAAAGAACCATAAAAGTATGAAATTACAAGAATACAACGTTTAAAAACTGGTTAAAATAGGACAATGCAATTGAATCAGATGGAAATTTTAAAGTGCAGACTTTCACTTTAGTGTGGAAGTGTTGGTTAACTTTTTGAGGCAGTCAAACTTTTTTTTCTCTCTTTACTCAAGTCAGCGACCCATAGAGGCGTTCACTTGTTTCCCACTCAAATTCCTTTCATCCTAGTAGTCAGGACTCTTTCCCAGCTTTACTCAGCGTCTTTATTTACCCGGTAACACACCACACAATTAAGTTTTTGTCATGAAATCATGTGGACGGTCAGCGCCCCGTGACCGCGACCCTATTTTAGACAATACAGACATCATTTCTATTGGTGGTGGTATTTTGTTTCTTGTAATTTAGTAAGCAAAAGGATGAAGTGAGGAGGAACATGAGTTTACATGTGGCTATTGTAGTTTCCTTGACCGAACTTTCTACAGAGAATATGAGGCACGCCTGCAGAGGTACAGTGAGCGCATCTGGACGTGTAAGAGCACTGGAAGCAGCCAGCTCACACACAAAGAAGCATGGGAGGAGGAACAAGAAGTCACCGAGCTGTGAGTATGATTATATAAAGTTGTGTGTGTGTGTTAGGAGCGACTGTCACGGCGCCATCCAGCATGTGAAATAAAAGCCTGGCCGTCCACTCTGACGACGCAATCCCGATATAAATTTTGTATATGCCGTGACCCGCGCGTATCACTAAGATGCCCAAAAATACAAATGAGCAGAAGCTCAGCAGTATCAGAAAAGAGCCGTACTCAGTGAAGCAGTGAAGGTCACAAGGCTTGCTGCTTTGCTATGATTGGATAAATCTGCCGCTCCTCCTCTTATTCTATTTAGAGGGTGTGTGATTCATCCTTGAATCTGCAATGGCCTGGTGAGAGGTTCCCATATGCTGATCTGCAAAAGGGAAGGGCATAACCCATCTTTATTTCCTCTTTTATTTTGAAGGATAGTTGAACTGAGGTTGTCACAATATCAAAATTTTAAACTTCGGTACATTGTAAGTATAAACATTTTTTGCCTGATGCCTGGACAAGAAGTCCAAGGCGCACAACGTAGGATTCCTTTTTTTGTTTCTTCTTTTAATTACCAGTAATAAAGAAAAGTCCCTGAACACAGTCCTTACTTCACTGTTTACTCGCATCTTTAATCTGCTCACCTTGCTACGCCTCGGTTTGTTTGCATCCTCTCTGTCGACGTACACAAAGTTTTATAAATTCACCAAATGAAAACTTGCGTTTTTTTTTTTTTTTTTTTTTTTTTGAGTTTGGATTTTTTTTTTTTTTTTTCAGTGAGCCACATGTTGATGGAGGAGCCTTGTTGTTAATGATGTAGCCTTACTGAATGACACTGGCACCAACCAGATGTGTTCACTGTCGCTTCACCTTGTCACCTGATAACACCTCCCTGTGATCATTAGTAGACAGTAGAGAATCTGATGGTCTTTTGACAACTGATCTCTGTCACTTCACCTATCACCAACCAGGTGTACATATACTGTCTGTATGTATATGTGCTGTCAGTGTGAGGAAGGTGAACCAAATATGTGTCACACAGAGACGTGACAGCAAAGATGGCGCAGAGCAGCGGTCATGTGACCAGATCTGGAGCCAGTCAGGATCACAGGCTGTGTTTAGGTTCTAATTATATCAGCAAAGAGACTCCCCCTGCTGGTCACTCTCAGCCCTTTGTTGCTCTGTTGTCTGTGACGAAAGAGCGCCCCACACCCACGAACAAATTCAACTTATGTCTGATGTGGTAACTTTGCTTGATGAGCTTGTTTTTTTAATGTGGTCAGGTCTCTTTGTAACAACTGGTGACTGTTTTCTGTTTGCAGGCTTCAGGAGGAGTATCCACAGTGGTTTGAGAAACCGGTTCTGGAGATGGTCCACCACAACACGGTGTCTTTAGACAAACTGGTTGAAATGGCCTGGGTGGAAATCCTCACCAAGTACGCTGTGGATGAAGAGTGTGACTTCCTGGTCAGTTTGAATTTGAATCATACCGTGACTCATCTGCATTTTCATGTTCCTGAGTTGCACATAATCACTATAAACAGAATCTTTTAAAGGGCCGTGGATATGTTTTTTTTTTATTTATAACAACAAATCAGCTATGCCTCAAGTGATTGCTGACCATTTTACAAAACATAAACATTTTAGATGAATATTTTAATATTACACAAACATTTAAATGCAATAACGTCTAATACGACTTAGCATTCATGTAAAACCAATGTCACTGATACACAGGTGTTTTTGATTAAAAACTTTGTCTTTGTTTATTTTGAGAAGCTCACAAGACTTTTTCGTTTCAGGTTGGGAAGGACAAAAGTTTGCAAGTGAAGGTGGTGAAGATCCATCCTTTAGAAAACCCCGAGGGTGAGACAGCGGAGAAGAAGCTGGAAGGTGCCTGTGACTCTCCATCCAGCGACAAGGAGAACGCCAGTCAGGAGAACCAGAGGAAGGAGCCTCCTCCCCGAGAGGAGGAGAACAGGAGGGAGAGCCTCAGTGAGTACCGATCTGTGCACGAACAAACTAAATCAAAGTTTTGAAGGACATAGGAAGAGCAGACATGCATATAGATAAAACTTGTTTTGGTCAGGACGAGCGCTATTGTTTGATAAATCAGGCCACAGAGACGGTTTTTCAAGTTTCCACCGTGTCACTTGTAGTTTTTAACCACATTTTACTGCATGTTTGAAAATGACTAATTGTTTCGCTTCCATCAGGTGACAGAGCACGACGCTCGCCAAGGAAACTTCCCACTGCCATGAAGGAAGAGAAAAAGAGATGGGTGATGCCCAAATTCCTTCCTCACAAGTACGACGTGAAGCTCATTACTGAGGACAAGGTTTGTATACAGTGTCTAAACTTCTTTTCCATCTTGGTCCCAGATAAGAATTAGACGTGTCTTGAAACACACAGCAGCACATTACCTGTCTGTACATTTATGAGCTAAAACTGTTGATCTTTTTTCTTGGGGTCTATGATCTGTTTCTGACCCTACATCTTCCCCGATGACTTCCCTCATAGGTGATCAGTGACGTCCCAGCAGACAGTCTTTTCAGAACGGAGCGCCCTCCAACCAAGGAGATCATGCGCTACTTCATCAGACACTACGCTCTCAGGCTGGGAACAGGAGAGAGCGCTCCCTGGGTGGTTGAAGACGATCTGGTGAAAAAATTCAACCTGCCCAGCAAATTCAGTGACTTTCTTCTCGATCCCCACAAGGTAATTTACTCACGGTATGTTCGTGTTACCTGACTTCAAAGCGTTGCTTGTTCTCACACTTTTTATTTTTTTTCATTTCGCTAAAGTTCTTAGCAGAGAATCCCTCCGCGAAGCGTAAGAGTTTGACATCTCCAGACGGTAAACCGAGCAAGAAGCTCAAGACGTCTGACACGCCAGGAGAGGATTCAGGAAATGAGAAGGGAGAGAAGAAAAGGAAAAAGAAGACCGACTCTTTAGGCATGCCTATTAGTCCGACCATTTGGGGCCACATGCAGGTTAGTTGGCACGTATACATGTCAGAGCTTACTTGGTGATTATGTGGTGTCAAAACTTTGCTTAATGGATCATGTTGTTTGTGTTTCAGAAAATAAAAATGAACGGCTCGCCACTCAAAGTAAAGAACTCGGGAACTCCAAAGAAAGGAGAAGGCAAAGGCTCTTCTCCCTCCACCCCGAAATCAAGCAGGAAGTCCGGAGACAAGAAAACTGGAAAGAACGTCCTCAAAGCGTCTAAAAAGGACGGTAAAGCTGGTGCCAAGACACCGAAGATGAAGCAGATGACTCTGCTGCATCTGGCTAAGAGCACCCCTGCAGGGAGCCCGAAGAAGAGAGCCCGTAGTAGCAGCTTGGGTACTCCTAAACTGGGGAAGCCACTGCACCCCATGGCCCTGCACCTCCTTCGTTACTATAAAGAGAACAAGGGCAAAGAGGATAAAAAGAACTCCCTTTCCTCCCTTATCTCCAAGGCCGCAAAGACCTTGTCCCCAGATGATAGGGGCCGGCTGCCGGAGGAGCTCAAGGAGCTGGTGCAGAAACGCTGGGAGCTGCTGGAGCAGAAGAAGCGATGGGCGGCCATGAGCGAAGAGGAAAGACAGGAAGAGATGAAGAAAAGGCGCGAGGAAGTCAAAGAGAAACTGCGAGAAAAGGCCAAGGAGAGACGCGAGAAGGAAATGCTGGTTCGCCGCGAACAATCACGCAGATACGAAGACCAAGAGATTGAAGGCGGCAAGACCTTGCCCACGTTCAAGCTTGTAGACATGCCCGAGGGGTTGCCCAACACCCTGTTTGGGGATGTGGCTATGGTCGTGGACTTCCTTCAGTGCTACGCAGGGCTACTGATGCCGGACGACCAGTATCCGATCACAGCAGGAGCTCTGATGGAAGCACTGGCTGGAGAGCGATCCGGCTTCCTCTACCTGAACAGAGTGCTGGTGGTGCTGCTCCAGACGCTGCTGCAGGACGAGCTGGCAGAAGGCTACAGCGAGCTCGACATTCCTTTATCTGAGATCCCCCTTACCATGCACTCTGTGTCCGAGCTGGCTCGGTTGTGCCTGCGACCGTGGGACGCTCACGGCGAGGAGAGTGGCCAGGGCTCAGAGGACTCAGGAGGTTTGGGAGGCTTTGACGACGTGGTGACCAGCGAGTTCTTGGATAAGCTTGAGACAATCGAGGTGTTTGAGCTGAGCCCCGAGGAGAAGGTCAACCTGCTGGTGGCACTATGCCACCGCATACTCATGACGTACTCGGTCGAAGACCACGTTGACGCAAGGCAGCAGCGGTCAGCTGAGCTGTGGAAGGAGCGTCTGGCGATGCTGAAAGAGGTCAACGACCGCAAGAGGGCTGAGAAGAAGAAGCAAAAGGAGATGGAGGGCAAAGGTAGGCGGGCGTCAGTAGAGAGCTCCACGCACAGTTTTTTAATGTATGCGATAAGTTGACTTATCATTTTCATTTTTTTCTGCCCTCAAAGGTGAGAAAAAGAAAGAGAGCAGTGCTAAGAAGGAGCCCAAGAAAGAAGTCAAGGTGGAGCCGGAGCCAGAGGACATGATCAGCTCAGTGAAGAGCCGGCGGCTGATGTCCATGCAGGCCAAGAAGGAGAAGGAGGAGATGGACAGACAGAACAAAGGTAAGGTTTGCAGGTAGTGGGGCAGAGAATCAATTTAAAAATGTGTGATGGGTAACTGATGGACGTGACGATGTTGATCACTCGTTGTCATTTAGCATTATTTGATCATTTCAAAGTCAGCGTACGTCAGTCTTATTAATGTCTTGTTCCAACCTTAGAGCGCATGGAGAAAGAGGCTGAAGAGGAGCGGATGCGTAAACAGAGAGCCGCCACGGAAAGAGCCTTTCAGGATGGTATCACCAAAGCCAGACTCGTCATGCGCAGGACTCCACTGGGTACTGACAGAAGTCACAACAGGTCAGTGCTGCGGATAAAAGATTACACACCAGATAAATGAGCTTTAGTAAATACTCACCGTGATGTCTTTTTGTTCTCAGGTACTGGCTTTTCTCTGACGTGGTTCCTGGTCTGTACGTTGAGAAAGGCTGGGTGCATGAAAGCATTGACTACAGCTTCACTCCTCCACCCGAGGACAAACCAGCCGAGCCTGAGGTGGAAGAGGAAGAGGACGGCGGGTCGGCCGCTACTCAAGATTCACAAGGTACAGTCCCTAAAGTATAAGTTCTCCTCATCGAAATGTGTTTGTTTAGAAAAATCTCAACCGTTTTGAAGTTTCTCTGCAACCCTCAGTGTGCAGCTTTGTTTCTTTTGTGATTAATTACTGTTTATGTTGTAGAAACTGAAAAAGATGCTGAAAAAGATGATGGCAGCATCGATGGTGCTATTAGCGAGGGAGCCCAGCAGGGAGCAGCAACAGACGTCTGTATAGAAACGACCGTTCCCAAGCAGGGACAGAACCTCTGGTGAGACCTCTGCTTCTGTCTCTCTGTCTTTGTCTCTCTTCTTCTCTTTCATTCAGTTGATTTCATCATTTTCTTTCATTCTTTTCCACTCCGTCCTCTGAATACAGGTTCATATGTGACAACACAGCCGAGTTGGAGGAACTAGTGGAAAGTCTTCATCCTCAGGGGGTTCGAGAGAGCGAGCTGAAGGCGAAGATACAAAGCAGGTGCATGTACTCTCATTATACACGATGATTGTTTTAACAAACATGAAACCTTCTAGTCCTTAAAGCAGTGCCTGGCCTCACCAGCTTTTAGAGGTTTGTTACAATCATCCGACAGGCGCTTATTTAAAGCTTTTATCATCTCCGCCCGGCCCAAGTCTGGAGGGCTTCTTGCATTTGGTCGTGTGAATCGTACTAACGGGTTCGTGCACATTTATGACTGTATGCTCAATGACCTCTCGTTGTTGTGGTCATTCACAATTTAAAAAAAAACAAACAATTGTATTTACAACTCCTACCTCACCAGTGGGTTGGGCCTTCAGGTGATCAACAACTGAAAATAGAATTGTCTGAAATTTGTCTCTTCGTGTTTACGGACAGGACTTCAGTAGGTTTAGGAAAAGATTGTGGTTTAGGTACGTTATTTAAGTTACGTATGCAACATAAAATATGTCAATGTTGTCAATAGAGAGCCACATGTACGATGCTGGTTTGGGAAATATAACATAGCTGCTTCAGGAGACAAGAAGGGCAACATAGTGTTTCCCATCCCAAGCAGACGATATTGCTTTAACAAGGCAGCCTCAGTCATGGAGTGAATGAAGCTGAACACAGAGCTGTCCACTTGCCTGTTTCAGATACCAGGACATCGTCCACTCCATCCATCTGACTCGTAAGGCAAAAATGGGCCTCAGGACCTGTGATGGATATGCAGAACTACTCAACTACCTGCGCAGTGACATCCAGGAGGTGGCCTCACGACTCCAGAAAGGAGGCCTGGGATACCTTGATGACAACGTAGACCTCGAAGAACAGGTGATCGTTTGCGCTGACTGCATGTGATGTAAAGTGTATCTGTTGTGCATAAAAACTTTGTGATTCTAACTGTTTTCTGTTTGATCTTCACAGTTGAAAGACATGGAGAGCTTGAAAGACTTTGGCGAGTGCATCATCACCATTCAGGCCTGCGTAATCAAAAAGTTCCTTCAGGGATTCATGGCGCCCAAACAGAAGAAGAAGAAAAAGCTCGGAGGGGAAGAAAGCAGCAAAGCTGAAGAGGTGGACGAGGAGAAAAGACTGGCAGAAGAGGCCAGGGTAAGAGAACAGAGTTGTAATGTTTTTAAAGAAGCTGAAATGAAGGTTCATAAACAGATTCTTCATTTAAAGTTCTGCTGTTTTTAAGCAAGTCTGGGCTTTTCCCTCGCAGGTAGCGACAGCGGTAGAAAAGTGGAAGACTGCCATCCGAGAGGCCCAGACCTTTTCCCGGATGCACGTCCTGCTGGGAATGCTGGACGCCTGCATAAAGTGGGACATGTCCGCTGAGAACGCTCGCTGCAAAGTGTGTCGCAGGAAAGGTGAGGACTGTCTCTAAAGGAAGGAAATAAAACGTACATGACAGGTTTTTCACAGCTGATTTCTACAGTGAGATCTTAATAATAGGTGTGTTGTTTGGGCTTGATGAGTTGCAGTTTGAGTGAAGCAGTACTACACTACTACCCAATGGTCTCCCACTCCCTGTCTAGTGCTCAAGCAGAGCTCATCTGTGCTGAAGCTGATGGACTTTAAGCCCAGATCCAAACAGAGCAGCAGCAGCAGGTTCAGAGCACAACAGACTAGTAGTATCAGGCAGGTCTACATTCAGAACCAGCAGCAGCGCAGGCCAACAGGTGAACCAGTAGTCATAAGATGAGAATACAAACAGACCCATGAGGAAAATGATGTTTACTGGCAGGACAAGTAAAATAGGATCAACAAAATGAGGGAGGTTTAGGTGAAACCAGAATTAGTAGCTCGGTTTTACGATGACGATCTTTTCCAGGTGACGACGAGAAACTCATCCTCTGTGATGAGTGCAACAAGGCCTTCCACCTGTTCTGTCTGCGGCCCGTGTTGTACCGCATTCCTGCCGGAGAGTGGCTGTGTCCGGCCTGCCAGCCCACTGTGGCCAGACGTGGCTCCCGCTCAAGGTAACTGTTCAGCTCCGTCCTCGGGTAGAAACTTACTGAACTACAGTTTGACAAAAATCCAAAGAGACAACTTTACTAGTTTCACCTCCCTTCTCATGGTGCAACCCCAACATTTACTGCTGACTTTATCATCCGTGATAAGGATTTTAACGTTAAACTCTCCATTGCAGGAACTACAACCAAGACACAGATGAAGAAGAGGATGAGGAGGAGTCTGAAGAGGAGGAGTCAGAGGAGGAGGAAGAGGATGAAGAAGAGAATGAATACAAAGCCATGGGGCACAGCTGTGAGTATCAGCAAGAGGAAACTAACCAAACCATATAGAAAAAGGTTATCTGTGACTTTTTTTGCTTTTGTTAAACACTAAGGCGTAAAACAAAAGCAAAGTCAGTTGACCTGTTAGAAAAATGGGGGGTCCTTGGTGCTCAAGGTTGGGAATGAGAGGAATGCTGACAGGGGATTACTGCCACTGTCCTCTCCATGTCTCTATTGTCTGCGTGTTGTCATGTCGCACAGCTCAGATCGCTTTGAAGCCATGTCTCACTCTGGCTTCACTCACAGTATGTGGCAGGATGATCCCCTCTTGTCAGTTCAAGCCCGCATGTCAACGATTAAGAAAGCTTCATGCATCGATGCTGAATAGGCTGAGAGAGGATCGCAATGATGACACGATTGCTCCAATTTATAGCGTGTCTGAATTTGGCACACACTAAAATAAACTAGAACGAACAATTAATCATTGATTTTAGTAAAAACTAAAATTCTAATTTCCTGAGCATATTTGTAAAGCTTTCTGTGAATATCGCACTTGTCAGGAGTGACTGATTAAACTTCCAAACAATGACCATATTACAAAAATTCCCCATCTGCAAGTTCCATGACTGGAAAAATGAAGTTAATTTTGGTTACAAATGGCTGAAATATTTTTTTTCCCCCTGTGCCTTTTTTAATACTTAGAAAAACACTTTTTTTAATTATTTCTCTGCAGTGAGACCAAGGAAGAAAAATAAGCAGTCCTCATCTCGACAAAAAAGTTCAAAAAGTAAATCCAAGAAGTCGTCTTCGAGTACTCAGAGCAAACAGAGGACCGGCCCCAACAGCCCCGCAGACATCGATGAACTGGTAAGAGACCTCCAGGACGCAGGGCAAAGGGCACACAGGATACAAGAGGGCAGGAGTTCACCTATACTGTGATTGAAAGTTTCATCGAAAGCGTCAACTTAATCATTGTTGTTTTTTTTTGTTGTTTTTTTTGTTTTTTTTGTTGCTGCAGGTGCGACAGAGCTCCCAGTCAGGAGTGCGCAGGCAGGCGCTGGAGCTGGAGAGGTGCGAGGAGATCCTCAAAAAACTGTCCAAGTTCCGCTACAGCTGGCCTTTCAGGTGAGCGAAGGACATAATCTGCATGTCTTTTTAATGTACAGACACAAACATGTAATGTTTTGTGTGTGAGGAAACTAGTAGTGAATGCAGATACACTGCCATGTCTTCGTCTCTCCAGGAACAATTGATTTGCTTCTTATTTCCTGAGTTGTTAAATGATTATCAGACTTGGGGTCGAGACAACAAAGCTTCCACCTTCTCGACTATAAACTGTCTATCCATCTATTCATAGTAAAATACTACACATGATCTAATTGTCCTTATTTTTAGCTGATGTATGTGCACACACATTTGACCGATAAGGCCGCTGCTAATTTAACCCTTCACCCCATGCTCTGTTGGCCTTGCAGGGAGCCTGTGTCCCCGGAGGAGGCAGAGGACTACCTGGACATCATCTCCCAGCCCATGGATTTCCAGACAATGCTGGGGAAGTTCAGCCAGGGCTCGTATCGTCACGCCCAGGACTTCCTGGAAGACATTAAACTCGTTTTCGCCAACGCAGAGGAGTACAACCAGCAGGGCAGCACCGTGCTCTCCTGCATGGTCAAGACGGAACAGACATTCACCGAGCTGCTCCAAAAGCTGCTGCCAGGCCTCAGCTACCTCCGCCGACGGTCACGCAAACGCGTCAGCCAAGCGCCCGCAACATCCGAGGATGAGGAAGAAGACGAGGAGGAGGAGGAGGAGGAGGAGGAGGATGATGAAGAAGAGCAGGAAGAGGAAGAGGAAGAAGAACCCAAGAAGAAAATGCAGAACGGCAAATCGAACAGGAAGAAAGCCAGAAACTCTCGGGGACGGAGGAACGAGAGGAGCGAGAGCGAGGAGGAAGACGAGGAGGAGGACGAGGAGGATGATGACGATGGCAGGAGGAGGAGTAAGCGGACGTCTGCCACCTCAGGCAAGAAGGATTACAGGGAGCAGGATAGTGATGGCGAGCGGGACACACGGAGAACTCGTCAGCGGCGGGGCCGGGACGACGCGAGCAGCGACGAGGACCGGTCCAGCCAACAGCGACATTCCAAGAGACAGAAACGCTCATGAAGTCCAGGGTGCTTTTTTTTTTTTCTTCTTTTGTTGTTTTGTCTTTGCTTTAAAATTTCTGTCCCGCTCTTTTAAAAATGAAAAAGAGCCCTCCATCATCTCCTCGACCAGCGGGACTTTATCCTCAGAGGGACTTTTTTTGTGTTTATTGAATTTCTGTTCATATTTTGAAAAACAAAAAGAAAACTGATTTATATTTGTAACATGTTTAATATTGGTGATGCTTTTTTTTTTTTTTTTTTTTTAAGACATTTGAGATAATGGAGAGGTCCTCAAAGCTCTTAAGACTCTCTGATTTCAATCTCAGTTCCACGTCGACAACCTCACACACACACACACACACACACGTGTAATTTGACTTGTTGTCCTGTGAACTGTTTTTATATTTGCGCTCCCCAAAACACCAGTACAGTGTAATCACACATAGTCCAGCCATCACTTTACTGCGGGTGTTGTAGGAGACGTAAATCTAGCTGTAAAATGTTCGTCCCACTCACGTCTCTGTCACGAGTCATTGTGTTTTCACTGACTAAAAGTACTTCTTGTTAAAGAGATGGTGTCGATGTAACTTTAAAAAAAAAAACATAGGAAGGCTTTCCTTGTGCTAATGGCTCATTCTTGTCACCTGTAAATCTCTTACTAAGCATCTTGACACCAGGATTACCTTTTGGTCAAATGCAAGTCTATAGATAAACATGGTAGGATTTTACTAGTTGTAGTATTGTTTTTTTTGTTTTAGTTTTTTCCCCTTTCAGCCCAGATTTAACAGCAAAACCTGGGTGGGAACCACACATGTAGTCACATCACTTTTAGTGCTAAAAACATGACTTTCACCTCAGCTCTTGGTGCCAAGATGTTTTCAAAAATAAAGGGACGCCGACTCGGGGTCTCATTCATGGCGTTGTAGAGCTGACCAGCCTGTCCTCCTCCTCCTCTGTAGTGCCCTGCCACTTTAAAACGAACCGGTACCTCAATGCTCCGTCAGTTTGCACTCCTTCCTGTGTAAAAGTGCACCTATTATTATGCCAGCAGCCGCAGGACCCTACTTTCTAAGAAAAATAAAATAATTAAAAAAATTACCTGCATAAACATTTGTAAACAGTGTTTAAAACGACAAATGTGATGTTTGTTAAGAAAATGGGCATTTTTTGAATATTTGATATTTTTTGCACATTTTATTTGGTATTGTAAATGATAAACTTGTTAGTCGATCTTAATCAAAAAACAATAATTTGCAAAGGTTTAACCAGGGCTCGATGCAGAGAACATGTCAGAGTTATTTTACCTTTTTATCACAGTTGACTTGAACACGTGGGTGAACCAGCCCCTCAAAGGCAAATGAAGGTTTCTCCTGCATGTCCTGGCTTAGTCACCAGGTGGTGCTCCTCTCCTGCACTTTGAATACTTTTTGTCCGAGCATTTTTTTTAATTATTTTTTTTAGTTGACAGCGCTGTTAGCTGGACTGGTGCAACACCTGACTCCCACTTTTGTGTGCTCACTGGTCATCAAAGGACAGGGGGGAGCTTCGTAATGCTGGTGGATTTTGGCTCTTCAAATTGTTTTGTAGTAACTTCAGGAAGGAAAACTAAATGTGCAGCCGTTCCTGCAGTTTGTGGCGAGGTTGCAGTTATGTATGTTATATACTGATATGGCAGTGGTTGGCTTTTCCCTCTTCTGTCTGTACCGTGCTGTGCTGTTCTCCTGTGTTTCTCTAGTGCTGTTATCAAGACTTTACTGATTCATTTGGTTACACCCCTCCACCTTTCTATTATTTTTGTTTTTATTTGGTTTTGCTCCTGACATGATTAACAATAATCGTAATTGTTTGACATTCAACAAACAAAGAGGTGACTGCCCTTCTCAAGTTGAGACCTGACTGTAAATGCTTTCTTTGTTCTTGGAGGAACTGCAAAAGTCTTTTTACACTTCCTTTTTTATATATATATTTATAGTCTCTAAAGCTGGGGGTGTGGGCAGGTTCGGAGGATTCACATGTAAAGAATTTCCAATAAAGGCTATGGACGAAGACCGTAGTTCTCCCTGTTTTATTTGTGTTGAGCTGATGAACGCCCCCCCCCAGGTCCGACAGACAGACATCACTGCCATCTGTAAACCTTGTAATATGACAATGAACAGGGAGGAAAACTGGCCAGCCGTGACTACAGACTGATGTCTAATTTTACTTTTTAATAAAATCTCAAACAGTTTTCTTACTCTCTGGTGTGGACTCTTTCTCACAAACATCTGCAACTTCAAATCGAAGCCAAGTTAGCTACAAATATGGTGTGTTGAAGCCAAAACTGACATTAGAGAGGATTAAACGTGTCATTATTCACAGAGAGGGATGAGCAATTTGGACTGAAACTGTTCCATGAAAACATTTTGTGGAAAAGGTGAAGCTGGCAGTAGTCGAGTTTGACCTTAATCATACAACTCGGGCTCTGTACTAGAGTCATAACTTGTAACATTAATGTTCTTTCATTCAACTGTGGCAGAACAATTCTTGTTTGGCCACTTAAATATTTAGTCAAGGCTATTATAGTGTCTAGACTGCTACTGGATGTGGCTTCTGAGGTTGTTTATGGACCAAAATGATTTTTTTTTTTTTCAGTAGCCTGAGCCAGTTTCACAGGGAGCTCTCCACAAAAATGTGCCGCGTACAGGTAGTAGGCGGCCTGACGAATGGAAAACACAGAGTCCTGCAGTCAATATAGCCAAAACGAGTAGTGTGTCTGTGACGTATGGAGCAGAGGAGAGTGCAAGGAGGACAGTAAGATCTTATGAAATATCTGCTGAGGCGCTGACAGCCTCTAAGCCATCTGTAACTTGGCAACAGGTGTAGAGGCTAAGATGGATCAGAGTAAAGGTCAGAGGTGTGAAAAGTCAGTGGAAACGTAGCACTTGATTAGTGACAGTTTGAGCACGCTGGCAGCTGCATTCAAACATGAAATGATATTTCACTTTGGTATGTTTAATTGTCCTTTACTACGTAAAATCAAGGTGTCCTTCTTCCCAGAAATAAATGTATCTCTGGGACATAATAAAAGAATAATTTAATGTCAGACTGAGGACGTTATGAGTTACAAGCCTGAGGCACTGGAGGTTTTGTTGTGAGGCCTAAAGCTGACTGAATCGCTGTCACCTCTGGTGGTTTACTGTTTTTTAGGGCAAATGGAGCCAAAACCAACTGAACATTGCTTTACACTGAACTCTGCATGGTTCGACTGAACTTCTGATGAACCCTCAGAAGTGGATCACTTCGCTCCTAGGAGGCTTAAACCCTTAGCTTGCAAGAATATGTTGTTAACTTGAATAAAAATACAATACAGTCATGATGTATGATTACGTTTAGATGTTTTAGTGGATCTATCCTTTCCAGACTCGTGAAGTATTGTTCATTCCTTACATGGTGCATCCTACGCAGTGAAACATAGCTGAGACATGCATTAATCAGCCCAACGTTTACTCCCTGATGCGGTAAAAGAAATCAGTGACTGTACATGCCGTCATGTAGCTGTTTTTACAGGAAGCAGGTCGGAGAGGTTCAGAAATGACACATAATGTGTGATATGATTATTGGCTTTGTTTTAGCCATGTTAGTGGTGCGGTTCTGGGGATTGTAATGTCACATACAATCATGTTAATATCTCATCAACTACTGCAGGGATTATCATGACATTTTGTACATGTATTGTCCTCAGAGGATGAAGGTGACCGATGAGGTTCGCAGTTTGACCGAAAAGTCTTGAAAACTATTGGATGCTTTAAAAATAAAATCTGGTACACACATTCCTGCTTCCCTCTTGATGTATTATATGTTGCCCGCTTGCCCTGTGACAAACACTAGCTCTGCTCCTCATCAGCATTTCTCATTGCCTTGGACCTGATAACCTCCCTTTCTCTGTGGTTCAAAATGTCTGTGGTACAATCATTTTGGGAAAGTATCCCGGATGGTGGGTGAGAATGTTCCCCTGCAAGTGAAGCTATGCATTCTGGGTATATAACCAGAAAATTTAGTGGTCAGTTCTAAGTAATCAGTATTAATAGAGTTTGCACTTCAAGCTAGAAATATGATTGATCTTTTCTGAAACAAATGCCCCGTAAAGTTATGGTAGAAGGAGATCGCAACATACCTTGTGTTGTAAAGACTTACAGTTATTGTTAGAGGGAAAACAGTTTATGTGTGAAAAACCTTTTCTGGAATTTATGGAAGATAAGAATGTTGCCTTGTGTATTTATCTATTGTTTTTATTTTATTTATTGTGATCATCACTATTATTATTAGTTATATTGTCTTTATTTAATATTTTGTTGTATTGTACACTTATACATGATTTGTTCTTGTCGTGGCTATTGTTATTCGTATGTTTTCTATATGTGAAAAACTCAATAAAGTACTGTTTAATTTACAAAAAAAACCCATCTGTGGTACAAACACTAACAACCACATGAGCTCACAATCTGGGCAGCTCGGCTAACAAACTGAGCTACCATTAGCTAACAGCAACTACAGTTTGCAGTAATTTATTGTCCATTAATAAACTCGCCAGGAGACATCAGAGGGAAAACCCAGAAAACATTTTCTCCATAAAATATGATCCAGTTTCTCCGAAATCAGTGAAATAACAGAGACACCATTCATCTGATTACATGTCAGTGTAGCATCAAAATGATTTAAACTCATTTCTCATTTTATGGTAGAAGAGTTACACAATGTTGCTCTAACATGCTAAACTAAGACAGTGAACATTATATAACCACAAATTAGCATATTGCCATTCTATTATTAGTGTTTAGCACAAAGCACAGCTATGTCTGACAACTCTCTCAGTCTCATTCGTGCTGCAGGGAATCAAATCCCCCGCAAAGAACATCTTCCAAAGAGAAAAAAAAGACATTCATCTACCCTCTTATCTAAACTCTGTAGAGATGACGTTAAAGTGTTTCTGAGAATTGCCTTTTTTGTGGAACATGTTTGACATGATTAAATAATTTTATACTTTGAATTGTCTGTGAACCAGAAGACTCCAGCCACTCGTAGTTATAAACTTACAGACAACCATGGCATGAATCTGCAACTCCCCTTGGCTTTATGGAGCTTTGTGAATTTCGGCTCATTGTTTTGTTGTCCGGCCAAAAATGTACTGTTTTTTTTTTTTTTTTCTACTCAGCTGCAATAGGCCACTGATCAGAGAAAAGCTGCGTACAGTACCTGCTCAGCACCAGACAGCAGATAGACACAGTGAGTGACTAGCTGGTGGAGCATTTAGCCGCTAAAGAGCCAGATATTTCCTTCAGGGAGTTGGCCAAATCAAACCAAAAAGAGGAGTGAATACTGAACAATGTTGCTGGATGTTTCGATAAGCAAATGTTTGGCAAATGTTTGGCTGTTCTCTCTCTCTGACCAATGATTAAACACAGACAGGAGACAGCTGAAACAAATTTCTGAGTGCTTTACATGCAAATTGTCTTGTTTTTGGCTCTTAACCATCATCTCAGGACAAGGAGACGATAAAAGTGTGTCTCGGCAAGCGGTTTAAATCACCACTTGTAAATAATACAGTGTGTGTTTTTAAAGTTTGACGAGCTACAAAAGGTCAGTTCAGGACACTTTGATTTAACATGTCTGGATGCATTAATGTGAGCTATTTAGAAATATCACACAGTTATTGGGTTTCATGTTGCCTCCACTATTATTTCACAATGTCTGACCCGACAGGAGCAGCAGGTGCTTTCGCTCTCTAACAAGCAAACACTGGCCATGCGCTGACTAAACTTTGAACCCTGTGCAAACTGACAGCAGCAGCTTTTGACTGAGCCATCCACAGAGTGTGTGTATGTATAAGAGCCGAGCAACCCACCCGGCAAATATTTACCTCAGGTCCAAGTCAGTGCAGAGGGCATCTGGCAAGGAGTGAGAAGTGTTACTCGCTCTCATTCCACTGGACACAATGTACTGAAGGTCTGTGATTACTGTGACCACACTGAAGGATCAATGTAATAGATAAAAATGGGGTGCCATGCCAAAGTTCAATCACATTTCTTTCGATATCTTTAAGTCAGACATTACACTAAGGAAAACTGCCCACACTTTGAATTCACCCCTACCACTCATCCTTGTGAGTCCTACTCGACGCAGCTGGTATCAAAATTTGTGAACTGCTTTATCGCTACTATTTCTTCAGATCACATTAAGGATACCTGGGCCAGCAACCTGAATTCAGAGATATCAGCAAAGTTCTGGGAAGAGGCAATGTCCCAGGTTCATTCTTGTTGTATTAACTCACGCTACAGGCTAATTCAATATAAGGTGATGCATAGACTACACTACTCAAAAACAAAACTAAACCGCATCTTGTTGTTCAGCTGAGGGATCACTAGCACATCTATTCTGGTTCTGGCTTTCGTTCACCTTTTCGTCAGCCTAACCGTGACCTGGCCATCTTTGGATGCTCTGCAATGACTGTCGAGCTGCCACGCAACATGCAGATGGCTTGGCAGACAGGAATGTTGGTGGCTAAGAAACGTATTCTCCTGACCTGGAAGTCCACCACTCCACCTTGTTTAGCACATTGGCTGAAAGAAATGCTGTCCATTATACAGATGGAAAAACTCTGTATGTACAAACCCAATACACAAAACACTGAGAGAACATGGGGACTTTTCTTGGCACAGTGTCACATCACCCGATAACCACAGGGACTCTGAATGATCTGGCTATATAACTATGTAGTATGGTGTTGGATTGGGTTCACTTATTCATGTAATTTTACCTTGGAGATATTGATATTAGTGATACTGATATTGCGACAACTTTGTCTGAACTGAGCTATCTTGTGAACTGTCTGTCTACTGTATGTCCTGTTATTGTCTTTGAAAAAACCTGTTAACTATAAATGAAGTAAGTGGTGTAAGTATCAGTTGTGTTTGTAAGTGTTTGATCAGAATTTGTTGTTTGCACCCAGATATGATGGACTTCTCCAGAATGACTCTAACCCAGATCAAACGACAAGAGATGGATGCAGAGGAGAGCAGCAGAGCACAAACATGCACTGAGCAAAAATCTCATCTCCATCTTAACAAACCACATTATTAAATCAATTAAAAAGAGAAGTGACTTCAATCCAGGAAAGTTGAACCTCAGCTTTCTGGTTGGAGTTTGCATGTTCTCCCTGTGTCTGCGTGGGTTCTCCGATGTGGAAGAGCCAGTTCCTCAAACGTCCACTTGCTGGCTGGCTACAGAACAAGTCAGTCTCCGTAAGCTACCATGTTAAATTGTCCAACTTCACAGCACAACATGTTTACAGCCTAGCACAAAAAACTGTGGTCTCTATAGCTAATTTCCGCGCTCATGACAACTGTAACTCACCTTAAATTATATTAAGATTTAAAGTTAGGCAGAATTAACAGTGTGGTTGCTTTGATTGACCGGTAGGTGTTGTTACAGGTGGCTTGTTTGAGCACTCAGGCATCATTTGGCCCACTGCAGGTTTTAGGAGCAACAGAGCAGTAACCCAGCAGTACTGATGTGCGTAGTTAAAAGTGAAACCCTACACAGTTTGAACCAGAGATGTCGATGAAACATGATGCTTTTAAGCCTGGTGTTAGCTACAGTTTTAGATAAGCACAGGCAGTACATTAAAGATAAAACCTTCATAAATGAGTGGAGAGATGTAACAAATTCAGATGTCTCCGTACGGGGCATGAGGGGTCAGTGAATGGTATGATGAGCATGAAAATGAATCATGTGCCGGAGATGTGATGAACTCTCATCTGACACCCTCTTAGATGCAAAACAGGTCTTCCCAGTCACCTGATTTCAAACTGGGCTGCTCTCAACACACCAAAAGAGGGAATATCTTTTGAAAGAATGATGTTTATTCCTCTAGTACAGCTCAGAAACTGTTCTGGAGGCTTGTGGTAGCCTGACACTCACCTTTAGATGACTCGAGTCATCAGATCTTTATAAATATCTTCCTACAGGTTGAACAGGTCTTCAGCTTGAGACCTACTTGCTGCATTTTTTGACACCTGTCCCACCGGTGCCGTCACACAAAATGACACAGTGAGTGAAACTCTTCTGCTGGATGTCGATGTTTGCGGCGCATGAAGGGAGTTTTGAACGGTAAGCGTAAACTGGATTTCTGTCATATCATGGCACACTTCAGAACGAGCTCAGTCAATATCTATATCTATCGCGCTGGCTGGCAGCAGCAGGAACGTACACAGAGAATGAGGACAAGGGTGGAAAGAGACAGAAACATACTGACAGTCTGCAAGAACAGAAAGAAGAGAAGTAACATAATCATTCACAGAGCATAAAGGTGACCTGAAAATTGAACGCCCAAAATCAACTTTTATAACCGCAGCCGCGACATGCCCTAAATTTATCTCTCTCCCTTCTGCTTTAAATGCAAGTACAAATGATTATTAATGCATTATTCACAAAACAGAGCCTTCTCCCTCAATTTTTCTCTGCTCATGTGTGTCCTCTCCCTTTGATGATATAACCAAAGTAAGAGGGGAGAAAAGCGAGGGAGTGTAGAAACAGAGGAGTTCAGAGGATGGCTTTTCTCTAGGGATCACAGCGCTCTCATCCCAAAGGGGATCCTGCGCTCTTCTGCCGTGACTGCAACCAGACACATTAGCGCCAAGATACACACTTGGCTTTGCTTAAGTGCGGCTGGCTTCTCATCAAACAGGTAAAGTATTCCTTGTGTTGCCTCCTACCTTTATCAATAATATTTTAACTCAAGATTTACATGAAGACAGAAATCTAAAAAAAAAAAAAACACTGCAGAGAATAACCTCAGAATCACCCGGGGATGTCTTTGAACTTGGGGATCCAGATATGGCAGCAGCAACAATTGGATGAGCATGCGGCGGGGAAGATGAAAGGCAGTCAAACTTGTAGTCGTAATAAGTGGGCCGAGGCCTTTCATGATTCATACTGAGGGCTCTTCTTACCGTTCAGTCAAGCTAGTGATCCCAAATGTTGAATAGGCTTATATATATCTGGATTCTTTGTAAAGCTTAGCTGTGGATGATAGAGAGCCAATTAACTCACTCCCACTCCTCCGAGCAGGCACATGGAGTGATTTTTAAAAGAGAAATGCCCAAATTATGATGTGCTCTCTAACAAATGCTCCTGACATTGAATCCTAATACAGTTTCATCACTGTATCTTATTTACCCTCGTTTTACAAATTCAAATTTTACTATCCAAGGAACAACCTCCTATATTATATCCTATATTCACTTTTCTTGCTGAAAGACTACCACTCTTATATCTGTGCCATAAATATGGTGATACAGCAAGTAGATGGTTAGCATAGCTTAGCATAAAGACTGTAAACAAGTGGACACAGCTAGCCTGACTCTGTTACTGCCCCCGGACAAGAAATAGTCCTGCACAGTAACCACCGTAAAACCTATACTTGTTGTTTTTACACTTTGGTTTTAGTATAAATTAAACAAATGAGATATAACAGGTTAACTTGGGAGCTTAGAAGTGTTGGTTGGCAAACCTAACTAAGGCCAGGTTAGCCTGGCTTAGCACTGGATGTGTGATACTAACCCTAACCCCGAGTCATGGTAGCTTTCTTTGTTTTCCTCTATTGATTTGTTTGTTGTCACTGTAAGCCATGAATGAGAAGGGGGTGTATCCAAAAATATGCTGACCACTACCCAAAATGCAATTTTCCATGACGCGGTTGCCTATTTGTTTTTGGTAATGTTGTAATTAACATCGTGGCTACTTTGATTGACAGGTAGGTAGTCATTCTGCCCGCCTCAGGTCCACCGATGATCCATGTTTGCTGATTTTAAAATAAGCCAGGAGGTGAAAGAAGCAGGACCGTCAACATGGTGATGGCCAGAGCCACCACAGTGAGCTTCAGAAACCTGAGGGTGACATCATGTAGACCAGACTGTGTTTTATATAATCTATGGTAACAACCAAATACTGATAGGTACATAGTAAGTAGTAATAATTTGAGCATTTGAGCTTTATTAAAAAGATATTAATATTTTAGAAATAAATGTGTCCATTTAAGTGAATCAAAATTGTGTTTTGATTTACTTAACTGGACTTGATGTCCTGGCGTGTAGCCTTTGTGCCCTCAAAGAAATCGCTTTTCATAAGGACCGCTCCAGTTAACAGTGAAAAAGTTAGAACCGTAACCTTATATTAATTGGGAGAAAATGAATTCACACCACATCCTGTTTCCCAAGAATTAAGATGATCATATAGATTTTGTTTTATATCTATATTTCTTTTCTCTGTTCTCTCGAAATCAAATCCATCTAAAGTTACATGATGGCATCACTGCTGTCACAGCTCATGTTTCTCTGGAGTGTGCATATGCCCAGTGAGGGGGATGTCAGCAATAAATAGATTAAAGTGTGTAATGGCCCCAATAACCACCCCTGCACTGCTGCACCATGCACGGGTGATTCACTTAAAAAAAACCCAAGAAGTCTGCAGCTGTTGGGGCTGACTTAAGTTCAGATATTTGGTTTAGTAAGAAACTGGAGGTGAGTGTGTACATGCATGTGTGTATATATGTGTCTGTGTGTGTTTTTTTATACAGTATGAGTAGAGAAAAAGAGAGACACATCGTGTATATAAAAATACCTATTCAAATGTAGGCATGAGTACAAACCTGTGTGCACTTTGTGTGTGTGTGTGTGTGTGTGTGTGTGTGTGTGTGCGTGTGTGTGCCAAAGTGTGCATGTGTCTTAATAGGAAGCAGTCACAGGGCTGCTGACGGCACCATAAAGGAGCCTTTGAATGGCTTGGCTCTGGTAAATTCATAGCAGATGTGAGGGAAAGAATATCCACCCAGGTTGAGTGGCCCTTCACTGCGAAGGCGACAGGAGTCCAATCCAGGGGAGGCAGACGGACGGCAGACAGGAGCCAGGAGACACGCACACACACACACACACACGCACACACATAAACATACACACACATGTTGGGTGAACTCCAATCAGCCAGGAGGGAACTCTGCACGGCACTAAACAGGAGACAGGAGTTTTTCTTTGAGCCACTCTGGCTTTTAAATTGAAAATAATTCTCCCTTTTATTTCTGAAAGAACAACTTTGAGTTCCCTGTGTTCCTCTCTGGGCAGGTTTTCCATTCAAGTGTACAAGTTCAGGCCAGGTGTGTGCTTCAGGGATGGCCTCCACACACACTGGATCATGCATTCTGGTTCCCTCTGGACCCACGGAGTCTGGAGCGCTCCGAGGCTAAGGCTTTATGCCACCTTTCCTGGCTCTGACTGACGCCAGAGGAGGAGTGGGGAGAGACTGGCGCCTCACCGCCAATTAACATCCTCTCACACTGAGAGCACGGCCAGGTAACACATGATAGGCAAGACTCTTTCTAGCAAAGAGCCCAGCAGACAGTCAAATGGGGTGAGACTCATTACCTTATCCATGCACTAGACATCTGTCGGTGATACTTCCAGAGACAAGTCTTTTCTCAGTGGTGGTGTTAGCTTAGCTTAGCACAGAAGTTGCCCCGGCTCTGTCCAAACGTAACAAAATCTGTCTACCAGCATCTCCAAAGTAGCACATCACTGACTCAACACATTATATCTCAAAAAAGTGACAGCGCACAGACAAGAAATAGTCCAACACACAACCTTCAATGAAACCACAACTTGCCGTTTCTACACTTTTATTTATTTATAGACAGAGCCAGGCTAGCTGTTTCCTCGTGTTTCCAGTCGTTATTTTGTTTCAGTCCACATACTTTCATACTTACGTTTACTATTTTGAGTCCATAAATGTGTTAACACTGTCAGTTATGGCAAAATGCAGTGTACTGTGAGTACCAGAATGGTGCACTCACGGTCAGAAATTTGACACTTCTTGCCCTCAGCGGTTACCATTTTGGCTCAATAGTGGACTACTGGCATTGTGAGAATGGCCGCCAATAAAGCTGTTGGAGCTGAAGCAGTTGCAGTGAAAACCATCCATCCATTTTCTGTAACCTCTTATCCTCATCAGGGTCACGGTGGGGCTGGAGCTGATCCCAGCTGACATTAGGTGAGATGCAGGGTACACCCTGGACAAGACGCCAGCTCATCACAGGGCACGTAGAGACGAACAACCATTCACGTTCACACCTAATGTCAGTTTAGAGTCACCAATTAACCTATTAATTGCATGCCTAAAAAAGTGCAAAAAGAAAACTTGTGTGTGTTATAACACTGCTGAAGAAAGTGAAGGGGGTTATCCCCAAAGTTACGTACACTTGGGCGCCAGGAGACGGCAACTCCCTGTGCCAAAGTCTGGCAGCCGGACAGGAACAAGGTTAACAATCATAATTGGGATAATCATGATGATCTATTTAAATGTATTATGAAGCCTTTCTGTAATGTGCATTATTAGACTATTATTGGCAACATTTTCTTAAAATAATAAAAATATATCATGGTTTGGTGCCCAAGCCCAACAAGGGTTGGGTGCCAAGAAAGGCCACAACACAACACACAATCACAGGTTCAGAAGATATACCGCAAAGCAATTACGCTTTATAAATAAGGGCACTAAATTGGCTAGCAGCACCCCTGATACCGCAATACAGTCGTCCCTCGCTATATCGCGGTTCACTTTTCACGGACTCGCTGTTTCGTGGATTTTTATCAGTGTAATTTTGCATGCTTTTTTTTTTTTACTGCGTACTGTACAGTATGAACGCGCATTGTGTTCTGCGTCCTAAATTGGCTAAAGGAGAACCGCACATGTGTTCTGCGTCCTGTTTAAGGGAGTACTGTACAAAATGTGTGTAAAAAAAACTCACTTCGCGGATTTCGTTTATTGCGGGTTATTTTTAGAACGTATCCCGCGCGATAAACGAGGGGCCACTGTATACAAATGTAAGTTGTACATGTGTTTTATATTTATATTTGGTCAGTGAAATGTTGTTCAAAAGTACAATTCAGCAACGAAGACGAAGAAGCGGTACAATGTTGCAGTAAGTTAACAGCGACACTACCCTGCCGAAATTGGCACAATGCCCTAGGAAGTACACTAACAGAAGTATCTGTACTAACAGAAGTATCTGAATTGAGACACGGCATTCATACTAAGCAAGGCTACATGCTCATATTCACCATAGAGACATGACAGTGCTATCAATTTTCTGTTATGACTTTTAGAAATCAGATAAGCTCATTTAAAAGGCACATTTATACTCATACGTACACACTGTAACATGTTATGTTATACCCAAACTAGCTGTTTCCCTCATTCCAGTTGCTAAACTAAGTGACTCAGCTGCTAGCTATAGCTTCATGTTTGCGTTAACAGAAGGAGAGTGGTATCAATCTTCTCATTATAAGGGTATTTCCCAAAATGTCAAAGCATTTCCAGTAAGAGCTGTAACCTCAGCCAAACACCAAGGGCCCTGTGTGTATGGTAAGTGTGATGACTAATTATTACAGTATCTACAAACTATGTAAATAAAGTTTAATCTGGACTTCACAGGGTAATGTACAATTCTTACCTTGATAAATGTGTACATGTTCCCTCCTGTGCGTCAGCAAAAGCATCTCCGGCTTTAATTAAATGTAGTCTGGAACATTTATCACGTGGGGGGCCCTTATGCTCATTCACACACTTTCTGCCTCCTAAAGCCAATTACAACTCATATATGGAGGGTTTAGCTTTATTACCTGTGTTGCTATAAACAAGGTGTACGTACAATGAGCTTTTTTTAGTTTAAAGTGATGAGGGAATCTATGTGCCAGCTCATAAATGAGGCCCCAGCACTTTGTATCCGGAGGCGATTGGTAAACACAACATGAGCTCAGTCTCACTCATAAACCGCGGCTCTGAATGTGACCACAATGCAAAAAAGCTGCAGAAGAGTGTCAGGATTTACTTTAACGCAAAGATCTCACAGAAAAACTTCCATCTGACGATACTCGAAATCTTGAAAACCACCAAACAGGATGGATGTTAGGAAGTGCCCTCTAGTTTTTCCCGGTTTCTGGGTTGTAAAGGTCCTTAATGTGCTCTAAGCCCACTGAGGTGATCTTGCATGCAAGGGTGCTTTTGGAAAAGCAGACTCTGGAGAGTAAGCAGATTTTTCTGTAAGCAATACGCCCTCTTCGGTGTGTGTGGGGGGGCAAACAGGCACTTTGTCTGTAACCGAGGCTGTTCCATCTGACTGCAACTGAAAACAAACAGCACAGAGGGAAATTTCACACCCTGAGCACCTCCAGAGTGGATACATTACTCTATCTCCTGTCCTGTATCTCTTCTCCTACATGTCTCTGCGTTTGTTTGTCTTTTTTTCTGCCATCTGTCTGTTTCTTCCTCTCTGGTTTTGCTCTTCTCTCTTCATTCCTCACACAGGGGATAGACAAAGTCATAGTGGGGGTTAGCCGGCGGGCATTGCTCTCACTTTTAATTAAAACTTCACACCCAAATAAATGTAGCCGAGTATCACACCCACTCATATCGCCCTATGAAAAGAGCCCGCCGGGGCCAGATGTTTGCCTTAGCGAGGATAAATATCTAAGTGGCAGCTTTCTCTGTAAGGGAATCTGCTCCCTCTGTCGTTTCGTCGGATTAGCTGGGGTAAGGAAAACATGGAGATCGTGTTCCTTGCGTTTCCCACTCTCTGGCTGTTCAGCATAAACACCATGAGTTCTTGGCCTTCTTCACATCCGCCTCCTCAGCTACTCCGCCACTCTCCTCAGCCCCTGGGGTTCCAAGCGCAGGGTTTGTTTTAGTAGCATAGCCCCAGAAGAGTGTTTGGTTGTGTTGTGTGTCACACTGGGTGAGTGTTTGATTATGTGGAGTGTTACACGGTGCGGGTGTGTATGAGCAGAAAGGCGGCAAGGGCGGGTTTTGGGGGGCAGCGCTAATCCCTCTCTGCTTTGTCCTCTGCTGCACAGCTTTTAGTCTTTGCAGGACACTTCACACTGGAACTGTGGAGTAATTCATATAGCTGCTGCTGAGAGAGAGGCCTGTGAGATGTGAGGGTCTCATCATTATGCAAACACACACACAATAAAAAAAGGACTTGCACATGCACAACCAGAAAGAAAGGATGAATCAGGGACGCCTCAAACTGTTTTCACTCATGCTCACACTATGTAATCAGCGTCCTCTTGAATGAGAAGTCTGGCCAACAATGAGTATTGTTAGGACATCAGTGAGCCACACGGCTGCAGCAGGTGACACTTTACCTCGTGTAATTTTGTCTTAGCTCTGTATACCTCTATTTCTCTTACTTTCTATACTTAGCTTTAGAGATAGGGAGCTTGGAGTAGAGTCGCTGCTGCTTTGTGTCAAAGGAGCCAGCTGAGGGGCATCTGATTAGGATGCCTGCTGGGCACCTGCCTATGAAGGTGTTTTGGGTACATCCAACTGGGAGAAGACCCCAGGACAGACCCAAAACCTGCTGGATGGACCACGAAGCCCATCTAGCCTGGGAACGCCTCGGATTCTCCCAGGAGGAGCTGGGGAGAGGGACAACACCCTGCCACCATCACCCAACCCAACCTAGATGGACTTTTATTTATTTTTTTTATTATCTTATTCGTACTTATTTTTGTCACTGTGCTGCTACAACTACTGAATTTCCACACTGTGGATCAATAAAGGTTTATCTTATTATGATTAAAGTGGGCACTGTAGTTTGACTCAATCCCACATACAAATTTGTGCACCAATTCATGAAAACATTTCCTGACAAATCAGGTGCACATCTGTTTTAGGAAGTGATACAGCACTGTTTTGAAATGAAACTTGTGTTTTATGACTTTAGTATTAAATTACACACTTGGCACTGAGTGCCACGTGTAGTTAGAGAACTTGTAAAATATTTAGAGATGGACACTTTGTTGATTTTGGTTCTTGGATTCTTAAAATTTGTCCAATCTGATAAATCATCACAGATAAGATGAAACATGTGTTTGCAAAAGGGGATTTTTGGCTGGACTAATGATGCACACTTGTCTAATGAGTAAGCTCTGTCTAGCCCTGTTTGACTGTGTTGTGGAAACCAGGCTGTAGCACGGAGCACCTGGCCCAGTTGGGTTCTGGTTTAGGGCTACAGACCGGCCCCACTAATAAGCACTTGATCCCCCCCCACATCCGCCTAGTACCATGTTCCACTTAATGAGGCTCTACCCTTAGCTGTAAACAAGCCCAGATGCAACCCCAAAACATACACAGGAAATGTCTCATGACCATAACAACACAAGGATCCTGCCAGCTCATGCATGATGGGGTGTGAACAGGAAGGCTGATCCTTGCAGGTTTTCTCCTTCTCTGCTCCACAAGCAGTTATTATCCTGAGGGAAAGGGCTGCATGTGGTACTGCTGCTCCAGCTCTTGCTCTGCATGCCAAATCCTCACCAGCCGCCAAGATCATCACAGACCGCTGCCTTGCTCCTTTTTCACAGCCTACAGTTACAGTATGTACACAAACCACAGTTTATTCAGCACTGTGTTGGACCTGGCATGTCAGCTTTGACACGCCACAATAGGAACAATGTCTGCTTCTACACAAAGAGTATCTCTCATGCAACAAGGTTTTTATTTAACTTGTAGGGGGGCTGAGACCTTGACAAAAGGTCCAGTGTTATACTGAGTGTGGCCCCAGCTGGTTCCCTTTACTACACAGACTGGCTAATGTACAGTGATCAGCCTGAGTCAACAGTGCTGGCCGGAAAAAGGACTTAATTGATGATAGGAAACTTTTTTGGCCAAATGTGTTTTGAACTGCCCCAAAATGTCCCGTTGAATTTTCTGTCATATCTTTTTTCTTCACAAAGTACAAACAACCCTGGATAATCTCAGCGGATACACACTGCGCAAAAATTACAAATGTGAGTTAATTAACATGTTCATTCATAGAAACCAAGAACAGAAACCAGACTACAGAGTGGTTTCCAAGCGTGATATGATGAGGACACCCCCCACCCCCCTCCAGAAAAAAAAAGCCTCTGTGCACTCACAGGCACCAAACACCCCCTTAATTAGCCAATTACACCCCTCCATACAAACTTTTGAGCTGGTTCACAAAGGACTTTTATACCTTTAAACAGTCTGCTCGAGTAAAATCGCTCCTCTGTTTCAGACTGCTGCATGAATCCCACTCACTCTCTCTCTCCTCTCTAATGTAGGTGCATAAGAATAAATACAATTTTAAAGGAACAGTTTGATATTTGTGTATTAATGTATGACTGATTAGCTTAGCTTAGCATGAACACTGGAAACAGTGGGAAAGGCTAGCCTGGCTCCGTGTAAAGGTGACAAAATCCAGCACCTCTAAAGCTATCCTGTTTTTGTGCGTACACACAGCCTTCTGTGTAACCACAGCTTGGCTGAAAACTCAGGTGGTGTTATAGCTGTTACCCCCTTTTTTCAGTCTCCATGCTAAGCTACAGTAGCTAGTTGATTGTTGGCTTCATATTTAAAATACAGATGTGAGAGTATCTTCCATCCAAAGAAAGCAAACAAAATGTCCCTTTAAAAAAAATAAAATAAAACGGTGCTTTATGTTTAAGGAATAGTTCAGGAAATAATTGTGGGAAATATGCTGTTGATTATTTGTATCAAGGTGGAGGCTGGGTGCTGCTCAATTTTCTACAATTTTTCTGTATGTATGTTGTTTGAGTAATACAATGTCTTGACCTTGGATCTGCATCTTATCAGTCCGCTTTCTGTCTGCTGCCTAGCCTCTTTGGGTTTAGTTCATAGACGGTATGAAACATAGGACTACTGTTTGTGTGTTTGTGTGACGTGATAGGTTTCTAAAGAGCTGTTTTGAAGTTCATCTTGGCTGTCCTGCCTCTTCCACCTCCCGGCTAATCTAAAAATCAGCAAAGACGTGGATCATTAGTAGACCAGAGGAGGCGATCTGTAATGGCATCCACCTGTCAATCAGAGCAGCCACACTGTTAATTATGCATAACTTCAAGCCTTTATATAATTTGAACAGGTGAGTTCTATAAAAATTCACCCTCAGGACAGCTGTCATAAACAAAATTAGCTATAGAGACGAGGCTATAAACATGTTTATTTCTGCTGACATTTAAACATGAGGACTTATGGAGACTGTCTCGTTCTGTAGCCAGCCTCAAGTGGACGTTTGAGGAACTGCAGTTTTTGACACTTCTGCATTGGCTTCACTTCACAGCCACAGAGGCTGCCGCTTGGTTCAGTTGACTCTTCGCAATGAATTCTGCCTAAATCTAATTAAATACAGAAAAGTATGAGTGTGAACGCTTTCTGATGGATGGCAATATTTGGTGGGGTCAAATGTCCCTTTTTTATACAGTGGAGGCGACGTGTCCCCCATTTACATTACATACATGCTCTAGAGTCAGGAAGAAAACAGCTAAGCTTAGCATAAAGACTAGAAGCAGAGGCAAAAAACTTGTGTTGTGACACTATGGTTTATGTATTAATGGATTAAACAAATAAGATATGATAAGTTGATTGGTCAGCTTTAGAACCAGGCTAGCCGTTTCCTCCTGTTTCCAGTCTGTATGCTAAGCTAAGCTAAATGGCTGCTGGCACCATTTTTTCAATTAAAGTGTGAAAATGTCTTCTAATTCTTTAGGTTTCTTTCATAGTGCAAGTTTCTTCATATAATTAGTGGCTTTCTCTGTGACTCAAAGAAAGGTATATTACAAGTGAATTTTGCAGAGTGCTGGAAACTTCATGAATCAAGACAGTCAATATGAAACACAACCAAGTCAAAAAAAAAAGTGTCTAAAAAAAAAACAACAGACAAGAACAAACTTCAAAACTCAAAATCAAAGAGTGTGAAATGCAACGGAGAATAGCAGACCCTTACCGAGCCCGGGGTGGGAGGGAGGGATCAGTGTGTGTGTGTGTGTGTGTGTGTGTGTGTTGGGGGGTGCCTCCTCTCTCAAAACACAGAGCCGAGGGGTGAGCCTTTGATGGCAGAGCGTGACATGAGCACATTTAGGATGGGGGGTGCAGCAGCAGTAAGACGCTCTTTCCAGACAACCGAGCCCCAAATCTGAGCGGTTCTGATCCATTTTGGTACCTGTTGACAAACAACTGCTGCCCAAATCCTGACTCACATCAACCACTTTCACCGACCCACTCCCACAAGCCAGACTCTGTATGTACCCTGCTGTTGGAGCTGTGTGATTGGTCGATCACCCTTTAGTCATTCAGTCAATGGCACAAACAAAACCACAGGGGTTTAGAGATGTTCAGGAGGGCCGGAGTGGGTTTCAGGGCCGAGCTTAGACTCCCACATCCTGTCCTTTTCCACTCCCCCCCTTTAGAGTGTTTCTAAAAGCAGTCCTTGCATGGGTTTGTGTTCTTTGTTGATGCTGTTTTCACTTTTTTTTTTCGTCCTTTGTAACTCCTGCTCCCTCTCTTTTTCTCCGGGGAGAGACTCTTTGGTACAAGAGATTAGAGCGGGTGCTGCCTAGCAACTGAATAAAAATGGCAGCTACAAAAGGGGCGCTCTCACTCTCCAACGTCTGACCTACATAATCCCAAGCCTCTGATCGTGCAACATAACAACATGATGAAAGGCCTGCTGTGATTTAACCCTCAAACAAATACTTGCCATCACTGACCCCTTAGCTCAAAGAGCAATCTCGGCTGCTGCAGAACACCAAAGGGTGACTTCTGAAATCTTGACGGTGCCTAATTAGAAAGGAAGAAGAGGCCGTGAACACTATTGGAAAAGAGATGAATGTATTTGAGGAGATGGCAGCAGAGTGGCAAAGGAGATTAACAGTGATCACAGCAATGCTGTTGGCTTCAGAGAGCGAGAGCGAGCGGCGGAACCTCCCTCTGTTCACTGACTCATCTCTCCTTCAGCCACAGGCAGACGGAGCACAGGAATGAGTACAGAGGGATGAGAAAGCTTTACTTCTCTGTCTTCTGCTTATTGATCAAAGGACATGAAAAAAAGAAGATACAGCAAAAAAAAAAGAAAGAAAGAAAAGATGGAAACTTTTTCTTGAAACATTCTCCTCTGTAATGTGTCCTGTATGTGTTAATATAATCTGCCCAGCTTTCCAGCATCCTAAATTTTTATCTGTTTTTCGACCTGTTTCAGATCTTAAACGCATTCTAACCACGGTGGGAGTTTGATCTAGATGTCATTATAGATGACATTAAAGATCACATTTTTCCACAGCTGTAAAACACCTGAGAAGATTGATAAACATGAGGTGTGAAAGTTTTCAGCCTTTGGTGGAGGATCATGCAGTGATACAGTTCCTGGCAAAACATGTGGTTCATGTGGTATTTTCATGTCCCTTATACGGCAAAACAGTGTTTCTTTTATAGAAAAAAGAAATTGCATTTATACAGTAAAATATAGAATAAAATGCCGTACAAATGCCGTACAAAATTTAAAGGCAAAACCTTTACAGTTTGTCAATTATACAGAATAACAGTGCTTCTTTTTATGGAATAAAACTTCCATTTCTATGGTAAAATATAGAATAAAATGCCAACCTTAAACATGAAATCAACAGTAGCTTTGCACTTTGTCAGAAACCAGAAATCTATTTTGCATTGTAAGTCTTTATTATTATATTTGAACAGTGGCATCAGGTTCATCCCTGAAACGTATGTAAGTTCGCAGTCATTGTACTGTTGTTGTTGTCTCTTTCATGTCTTCATCCCTCCTCCGCCACTCTTTTTTTTAATATCACCATTAAAGAGTTTTTCCTCATCTAGCATTCCAAGCGTCTGAGGATAGAGGGGGTGCTTTATGATTCAGGGCTATACGAATAAAACTGACTTGATTCATTCATTTAGTTACATATATTTATGTATTTAGTTAGTTAAATCTTGTTCTGGGTTCATCTTGGTAAATGTTTGATTAAAAGTTCATTCTGCTTTGAATTCAAAAGGACCTCATTCCTTCCAGTGGTATTCATGTCTTCTCTTTTATATCAAGATGAAAGGATGAAGTCTGGAAACAGACTGAGAAGTTATGTCCTTCAGGTCAGATCGAGCACAGCTTGCAGAAAGTCTTTACAGCTAAGTGGACAAAACCTGCTGGTGGGGTGCCATCTCATCAAATCGAGGGTCATTTTCTTGATACTTGTGCAGCAGTGAAGCCAAGATAGCGACATTCATTTGAACAAAATCTGAACAGCAGTTCAAATCATAAAAAGATCTCAGACAAAACAGAGAGGAGAATATAAAAGGGAAGTTTTGATTTGATGTAAACTCTTGATGGATGTGTTACTGCTGATCAGAAACAATATTATTATGAAGAGAATAAAAGAAGAAATAAAAGCATTTCTTCCTCTGCAGCGCTTCTGAACTTCCAAGGCGCTGAACAACACAGCCGATCCTCTGTTCTCCAAAAACATGCTTTTAATCTCTCAGCCTGCGTGCTTTCATTTCATGGACATGATAGATGCTGCAGAAATATTTCAGCTGCTGCATCTCCTCAGCCCCTTCAGACACTTGACACTGTATCTTCACTTCTTCATTTCTCAACCTCGGCCGTGCATGTTTTCACCCCATCAAGTAAATGTTTATGTCTGTGTGTGATTTTATGTGTCTTGTGCTCTTACAGGCGAGATGGCAGCGACGTACTGGGTGTCTGATTGGAGTCCGGTTGCGAGGAGTGGTGAGCTGTGTGAACTCTGGTGCTCTCTGACTGCCGCATTTTCATGGAAAGCATCTCTTTGGGGGCCTGCAGGTTTTCAATACGCTCATTTACACATCAAAACAGCACAGGAAAGGGATAGTGCTCAAGGGGGGTGAGGGACTGCAAGGAGGAGGGAGGGCAGGGTAATGAAGGATGCTTTATTTTCTCTCTTTTTTTTCTCCCCTCAGGCCTGGGCAGGGGTTTAAGTCTATGAGGGAGGCACATTGATGCCATAATGATCGCCTTTAATCAGACCCATGACCAGATGGAGGGATTTCTCCTCAGCAGACAAAAACATGGTGTCAGCAGCTAAAGCGGGAACGTGTTTTTACGCCTTTTTGCAAAAAAACAAATTGTTCAAATCTTGTGTAAATAGACCTGTTCTGTGTTTCTTAAACACAATAATAAATACAGCGTTGGGGCACACAGTCCAACACAGTGAACTATTCCTGAGAAAATCTGTAAGGAAAAGTGTTGCCTTCTCTGGGAGTTGTCTCACTTTTGGCCCAGACAGACTTGCTGCTCAGTGCGACTGACACTATTTAACCTCCTGAGCCAGAAGAGAAGAAAAACAGTGCGGAGACTCAGCCAAACTAAATCTTTCGAGCGAGACCAAGCTTACTTACTCCTGAAATTGGACATTACTGGAAGATGGGGTGGGGTCTTCATGAGAACAACCTTGGTGTTGATTGGCTGCTGCTGCTTCAACACGGCAAACCTCAGGTGTGTGTGTGTGTGTGTGTGTGTGTGTGTGTGTGTGTGTGAAGGCTAAGGTGTTCCCGGCAGCCACATCTCTGGCGCCAAAGGAACCACAGCTCAAACAAACTCTGTTTTTGGAATGAACCTTTCTTTCTTGCCTCTCTATCTGAAGCAATGTGAAGCTCGTGCGATTCCTTCCCTCTGCGAAAGAAGAGGGGCTAAAAATAGCTGCCAGTGACCTGGAAATGTAGCGATAGACTTCATATTTGTGGAAAAAGAAACAGAGCAAAGACATCCTGTTGCTGCTGTAACAAGTCATTTCTGTTGACCTTTATAATTTTTGAAAACCTGTCTTAGTCATATTCAGCAATACATGGAAAAAAAAAAAGAAATGCAGAAAGGGCAAGAAAATATATAAAAAAGAAACGCTGAGAAGGGAAAAAAAAGTTTAAACAAAGCATAGCTGCAAAAGACAAACTTACCCTCTCTGCTACCCCCATGTCCTTAACCCTGTGCTGCTACCGGCTTCCTATCTAATCAGTGCAGCTCAGCGCAGGTGGGACAGGCTGGCTTGTGTCTCACACAGCAAGTGTTTGGCCTCTCTGGGTCATGTCACTGGAGTGTAAACTGGGGAGGAAGCACGCGCCCCCGTTCAGGCGCCCATGAACTGGAACATGTGGCTGAAACACCACCAGCCGAGTCTCTGGCTGCGAGCGTGCTCCAAGCAAAACAGCCCCCCCTCCTCCTTTTTTTTAATAGTTAAATGTGATCCACACGGTGTCAGAGTCCAGGACTGGCCTGCCAAGTCATGGACAACGTCTACAATGGCTGAGTAATGAAAACACAAAAAGAGTGGAGGGAGGATGTTGGTAGTTAACCCACATCATGTTCTGCAGGAGGAAGGAATAAGTGATTGAAGTTAACTCAGGCGTTGCACAGTTCCACACAACGCTGCTCCGAGTGGAAACGGTGGTTAATTTACTGAGGAGACATAATGCAACTTCTAATTCAACATGGAACAAGCTGTAGTACACGACTCTTGTTATAACCAGACTGCAAATGGTGGAAAAATGAAAACAAAACAGCTTTTTTTTTAAACCTCAGGAGATGTCAGCCAGCACACGCCTGCTTCACACAGTGTAATGTAATGAAAACAAGCTCCTGGTCATCACATTTTTTCCATGCTATCACTCCCATGTGCTGCTGCTAGTGCTGCTGGTGGTGACACAGCACACAATTACACACACACATAGACATAATAATCAATTCCACTGCTGTCAAACACTGTAATTTACACTGTGTTTTGCTGTGTGTGGCTGCAATTTACGCTGGCGCTCAAATTGTTAAAGTCCCGTAATGTAAAAGCTATTTATTTTCATTTTTTATGGACCATCTGAGAACATGGTGACTCTCATGCATAGTAAAATTGACTTTTATTACTGAAATGTTAGTTGCAAGATCCCAACTTTGAGTATTTATGTGATGAAAATAATGTTGCACACACTTTTTCTCTCCAGCAGTCAGTGATTATTTATACCTGATGGTGGTGCTTCAAGAATTAATGCTGCATTGTTCCTTTCAGCCACGTCAAACGTTTAAAACATGGAAATCTGGATGTTTTGTATCGGGGAATTCCCTTAATTTAGAAATACAACCACAAACCACACATAAACTTAAATATTAAGTTAACAATCCATCTACTCAATGAGCGACCGCAATTTCGAGTGCCTGTGCGTAACTTAAATCTGTAAGAGTATCAGTGAAACCGTGCAATAAGGCTGAAATCCACTTCAGATTTGTCCTCTCAGATCAAAGTGTTGCGAGTGTTTGCACGGGGATCAAATGGGGAGCCAGCGATGAAGGGCAACAACAGCGATTCTGCGGCATTAATTAAATATATTCCTCCGCAAAACGTGCTCCTGCATTTTTAAGACGATGATGCAAACATTAATACTTGCAACGGATTGTCACTCCGTTCATCAGCGATTCTCTTTGAGGATTATTGTCGGGGACGCCTCCGGGGGAGGTCGTGAAGCATGCATGAGGAGGAGTCCCCCGTGTGTGAAGGAAGATCATGGAAAACACGACTCATTTGTGACAATTTAAACGGTTAAATATTCATCATGAAGCGTCTGTGACGAACAATAACACCAGGAAGCTGAACGTGAAGTCCACAGATTTATTTTATCCTCCAAAAAAAAAAAAAAAAAAAAGGGCCAGAAGACTTCTTATAAAAAGGCACTTAAATTTCCCTTTACCTTCAATAAATGCATCTAAACAACAAATCTGATAACTTTAAATTAAATATATTTACAATAAATAAAACATTTATACAGATTTATACAGTGAATCATGCCACTTTCAGAGAGAACTCATATTTCCCAAGATAGCTTTTTTGCTTCGAAACACTGGGCATGTCTACTGCACAGAACACTATGAAACAGAAGAATATGGGTAACAATACTGAACATTTCCCTTTACGTGATGAATACTGTTTATAGATAGTGACGCCTGTACCTGTGTGTGTCCATTGGCAGCAGCAGAGCAGTGACTGACAGTTCAATTCAACCACTCATCTTCCTTAAGTCTTTAGCAGCTCCTTACTCAGGGCATATGTGTGTGTTTGTGAGTTGGCAGTGTGTGTGTGTGCGTATGTTTAAATGTGTGTGTGTGTGTGTGTTATGCCTCCCTCTCACACATGTGTAGGGTTGTCTGAGTGCAGGTCAGTCTTGGCCATGTGCAGAACCACAGCAGGAGATTTGTAGTGGCAGTGTGTGCTGCCGCAGCTGACGCCGCTGCAGGGTTTCCTGCTTCTAGTCCTGTCTGTCAGCTTCCTGCTGCACAGGCCCTGCCAGGTCTGCAGCGTCTTAGAGCTCCACACCCACACCCCGCTGGTGATGCCCACCACCAGCGACATGAAGATCTTCAGCATGAACACAGCCACAGTGGGCACGGACGTCTGCAGCGAGCAGTCGCCGGTGAGCGCGTTGAACGAGCCGCACTTCATCTGCAGCCCCCTCAGCTTCCAGTAGTCCATGTTTAGCCTCTCGTAGAAGTAGCAGACTATGACGCAGGTGGCCGGCACCGTGTAGAGGATGGAGTAGATGCCGATTTTCACCATGAGCTTCTCCAGCTTCTCCGTGTTGGTGCCCTCCGTCTTCATCACCCTCCGGATGTGGAAGAGCGCCACGAAGCCGGTGAGGATGAAGGAGGTGCCGATGATCAGGTAGCAGGACAGAGGGATGAGGACGAAGCCCGTGAGCGCCCCGGAGTCCATGCTTCCCACGTAGCACAGCCCCGTCAGCTCATCTCCAGCCACCTTCCTCATTGTTAGGATGATGATGGTCTTCAGAGCTGGGATGCCCCACGCGGCCATGTGGAAGTAGTTGCTGTGGGCTTCGATGGCCTCGTGGCCCCACTTCTTCCCCGCAGCCAGGAACCAGGTGAGGGTGAGGATGACCCACCAGATAGAAGAGGCCATGCCGAAGTAGTAGAGGATGAGGAAGACGATGGTGCAGCCCGTCGACTCCAGCCCTTCCTGGATGATGTACAGCTCTCCGTTCTCCCAGTCGCAGGCGATGTTCTCCGCCCCGGCCACCGAGCGGATGATGAAGGCGACAGAGTAGACGTTGTAGCACATGGAGAGGAAGATGATGGGGCGCTCGGGGTACTGGAAGCGGTGAGGCTCTAGCAGGAAGGTGAGGACGGTGAAGGCTGTGGAGATGAAGCAGAGGATGGACCACACCGTCATCCAGATGAAGGCAAAGTCCTTGTCCTGCCTGGACCAGAAGACGTCCACGGCGGAGGAGCAGCGGGGCGCACACGACTGGCTCTTCTCCACAAACTGGAACTTGTCGGGGTTCTCGCAGGAGCCCATGCTGCCCGGAGAGCGGCCGCTGGTGCCGCCCGGCTGCCTGGGTCGAGGGGGAACCGGCAGCATGCCCTCGCCTTTCTTGCCCTCCGTCCTGGTCTCGTTCTCGGGGGCCTCCATGCACAGAGCGTTGGGGTCGTTTCTGGTCGGCAGCTTGGAGCAGTCGAGCGAGTCGGGCCAGGTGTAGCTGAACTTCTTCATGATGGGTGCACACCTCTCCCTGGCCTGCTCGCACATGGGTCTGCAGGCTGGGATGGAGGTCGACACTTTGTCCGTGCACATGGGGGCGTAGAGGGAGCAGAGGAAGAAACGGAGGTGCACATCGCAGCCGTAAGCCACCAGAGGGGCAAACTCATTCAGCTTGATGGCAGCCTCCTTCTGGTCGTCGTGGTCCATGAAGTTGGGCATCCGGGTCAGGTTGTAGCCGATCCCCTCGCACATGGGGATCACGATGGGCTCGCACTTGGCTGGTCTGCCCCGCTCCAGGTCGTAGGAGCCGATCTCAAAGCTGGAGCCAGAAATCACCAGCAGACACCAGAGGAAGATCACCACCTTCAGCGGACAACCATCCATGCTCATTGTTTTGGTGGAAAAACGGAGCTGTGTCTTTGAAAAACGAGCATGAAAGTGTCAAACACACACACACACACACACACACGGGTGGTCGGTTACACAGAGATCTCCGCTATTTCCCCATGGCGAAGGCAGGTCCAAGTGTTACCGTCACCGCTCCCGTTAGAGGAGAAAACCCTCCGGAAACACAGAAAGTAGTGAGTCAGTGTTGAATTAAAAACGATTAATCCCACAGACAGACGAGATTGAGGGTCCGTGACTAAAACGTGGCGTCGGAAACTTCGACAAAACAACAAATGTGAATAAAAAAACAACAAACCGAGAGCTCAGTGTAAATCCTGCAACCGACCGACCGTTAGCAGCCGTTGAAATATATAAAGACAAGATATGAAAGCGGCCGTTGGCGCCGTTTGTGTCCGGTACAAACACACACACACACACACACAGTCCAGCCGTTAGTCTGTCGGCTCCGGCTCTTGTACCTCCGCTTTCAGCCTCGACACTGAAGTTTGAGAGCCGCTCAGTGGGACTCCAGTCAGGGAGAGAGAGAGAGGAGAGAGAGGAGGAGGAGGAGGAGGAGGGTGGGCGCTCCGTGACGCTCACATTTCAACCGGCAGCACCACACAAGGAAAATTATCAGACAGATGCTGCAGGATGGTCAAATACCTCCGATATTTCAGCTTTCAGACCCTTTACAAGAGTCAGATACCCACACCGAGATGTAAAAATACTCAGTTACAAGTACAAGTACTGCGTTCAAAAGGTAGAAATACAGAAAGTGTGCTTCAATATGCCCATTCTCATCTCATATACACTATTTATAGCCTATAGTAACTAAATACTTTTAGGTTGTACATTCAAAACCACACGGTGAGCTTATGAATCACTCTAAAGTGAAAAAGACACTCACTGGTGCCATTTATTTGCACTTTACTCTTCATACTTAAGGTACATCTTCACAACCAACTTTAATAATGAAGGATTTTACTTGTAATTTCACAATGTGGTTTTACCACTTTATCTGAATACTTGCAGAATAATCCTGGACTTTATTAGATCATTATTACTCGCAGTGCACAGTTATGTAGAAGTAGCCACATTGTTTGCTTAAGTTAATATACTAAGTAAAAATATACTTCAATATAAACAGGTCCTTAAGATTAGATCAATATGCAGGGCCACCTTAAGACCCACATCATTTTAGTATGTATTAAGTGCCTCATAACAAATCTGGTGGATTTGGGGCCATGCAGGCTTGAGTAACAGTATAGAAGTATATCAGCAAAAATACATAAAATACATATTTAAAGGTTTTTTTTTAAAAGGTGATGGAGTACATATATGCACAATGTAAGCAAGTTCACACCTCAAAATCGTACACACACATGTACAGTGTTTGAGTAAACGTGGCATTAACATGTAAGGTGCATTTTAACCTTGAGTTAAATTCAGTTACTTGTACGATTTTAAGATCTCAATCTGCAAAGTAAAGCTGATATAAAATGAAACTACTGCAAGGACTTCTGAGCTGCCCTACGTCTACATCTGGACTGTATAGTCAGTTATCAACACAAAAGGTCATATTAGCAATGACTGAATGCATGTGAAATTATGATCATTCTTTATTAAGTAAGTAAAAAGGTGAGGCAATATTGTTCCCCTCTGGATCCATCATAAGAGACCTGCCTCTACAGAGTTGAACACTGAGGAGCTGATTTTCCTCCAGTATAGTTCTCCTCTTGTAAAATGATAGTCCCAGTGGCGTTTTACTGTTTCTGACTCATAATTACTCTGTCACCATTTTCTGCTAATGTTTTCCTTACAGTATAATGTGAAACTTTATTGAGCCCTACAGGTCGGTTTTCGTCTGTAAAACAAAGCTGGTACAAGGGTTTCACTGCCTTTCTAAAGGAAACATCAGCGGGGGGTGCTTCGAGGTTGGACCAGTTGAAGCACTGAGGTTTCCCTAAAAACACAATACACAGACATGCACAATGAATCCATAAATAGGACAATTTGAATTTGCATGACAGAGAAAGACAAAACAGTGCACAGAATCAGGCGTAACATGCAACAAATGAATGCAATAGTGATTGTGCAGAGCAGAGGACTATTGTTTCCATCTAGTGGCTGAATGGGGTGAGCCTGCAGCTCCACAGCTGTTGCACTGAGCATTTGATCTTTTCTCAAACAGGGTTGGAACTCAAGGATTTTGGCCTCTCGCCCTGCAGGACCAAATTGGCTGTCAACTGCATACTGTCTCTATTAGCCCCTGTGTTAAAGCAAAAGTTTTGCACTTGTCTGCTGCGAGAGCGACTCGTTGTTTGTAACATTTTGATCGATGCCGAGGTTGAAAAAAGAAGCGTGATGCTGCGGCCTCTTGCACACAAACACAAACACTAGTGATAGTTCAACATTTTGGGAACGAGTGACCCTTTCGTGTCTGTATGTATAAATGAAACACTAACTGGGCCGTCACCTCATGGCCACAACACTGTTCCGGTCCATTTTTCATGTGACATCAAACCTCAGAAAAAAAAAGAGTGTCCGTCTCCGGATTTTGTCTTTTTTTCTTGGTTTATGTGCTTCTAAATATGTTAATATGCTGCTTCTGAACAGAGACCCGCTTTTGGGAGACTTCTAAAATGGACCGCGGTGCTTCTTTTGAGGTTTGAAACATTGACGAGAACAGATGTGATAGCTCCAGCAGCAACGGCACACACGGAGTGTGTCGCATCCGTGCCCGGTGGACTTTGGCCATTAATGCAACACCATTTAGCTTATCTTAGCATAAAGAAACAGCTAGCCTGGCTTTCTCTATAGGTGACAAAATCTACCTGGCAACACCTCTAAAACATACAAATTAGCCTATATGTTTATTTAATCTTTTGTTTTATGGTGGGTGACGGGCTGTTTGTGTGAGTATTTTCTGACTGTTAAGCCACAAATTGTAATTTTTAGACTTCAGTCAATAAACATGATTTAATTATTTAATTAACAAGCTTTAAAAGTGGTAGCTGGAGGAGCCAGGCTAGCTGTTTCCAACTTCTTCCAGCCTTTCTGCTAAGCTAATCAGCTGCTGACTCCATATGCACATATGAGAGCGGTATCAAGCTTCTCATCTAACTGACAGCAGGAAAACAAGCTAGGATTGTTTCCTAGACGGTGAATTATTCCTTTAAAATGACACACATTATTTTGATTGTGTCCAATGAGGTGTGAAAATACTGCTGCTTAAACGCTGCACTCTGTATTATCAGACTATAAATTCACCGCATCCTTGTGAAAGGAAATCTCCTCTTATGTTTTCGAGATGACAAATTGAGCTAGATGAAGGCAGCGTGTTTATCAGATCTGGCGTTAGGTAAGAAAAAAAAAAAGAAAAAAAGCCTCCAACTTTAAATTAAGCCCGATCGAGCAGTGGAGTAAATACATTCCAGACTCTGAGATGATATCTTATTGTACGTCAGCGCCCAGGCTTTTGGTGAATCAAATAGAAATGCTTTGACTGAAGTTCCATTACTACTAAGCAGCCTCTCCACTTTAGCGTTTTCAAGTTCACACTTCAAAGACAAGGGGTCATTGGAGAGGGCCTGGAGAGGCCTGAGTGTGCCCTTAGAAGGCTTCAGATTAGTATCAGACTGATATCTTTTTCTATGGTAAGCAGCACATATCAGGACGCATTAGTATCCAAGTCGTAAAGCCTCTTAAGGTGGGAGCACTGGTGGATCAAGATTTGACCCTCAAAGTAGTTTGGACCCTCCATCTGTATCTGTGAGGGTTGAACTAAGGACAGTAACCCTCATGGGGCAAAATGATTTATGGTTTTATTTGGACATTTAGTCTTTGATTGCCGACAGTTAGATGAGAAGATAATTTTCACGTCTGAACGGTAAATCTGAAGTTACCACTAGCAGACGGTTAACTTAGCTTAGGATATAAAATACTGAAAATGGGGGGAAACAGCTGGGCACTTTTGTTTTTTGTGTATTAATTAAACAAATAGTGATGTAATATGCTAATTAGTGAGCTTTTATTACATCAGAAAGAGCCAATCTAGCTTGTTTGCTGTTCGTTTCCAGTTAATATGCTGACCAATACAACAAAAGAGTGGTATCAAGCTTCCTCTACACTCTTGGTAAGAGTTTTTGCAAAAAAAAAGGGTACAGCTAGCCTCTGTCTAATGGGCCTAAAGAAACAAAATACACCCACCAGCACCTTTAAAGCTCACTAATGAGCATATTATATCTCAGTAAGTAACTGTGCCAGGCCAGGAAAAGTCTGCCACATAACCTCCTTAAGTTTACTTGAGGATAACAGGACAGGTTTTGTGTCTGATTTAACCCTCCTGACAATTGCAGGGGTGATCCTGTAGTGGGATTTACAGACATAATCTTAAGCTTACTGAGAGGGTCAGATTCTCCTCAAACATGCTTGATATTTTTCTGTAGTGTGAAATCAACAGTGGTGTGATATTGATCAGAAACCTACAATAACCAATGAGAGCTAGCTGACTTGGAAGTGTCACCAACCAGTGACAGATGTATAAACCATGCTGATTCATCTTCAGCCATGGCTTCATCATTGTCTTTCAGCTCTTTCCCACTATTTTAAAATCAATTAAAGCAACATTGAGTAACTTTTCTACCAAACGAACAGATTTTAAGTCATTTTGATGCTATTCTGACATGTAATCAGGTGAATGGTGTTTCTGTCATTCTCCCTCAGGCACTGTGTAACTTTGTGCTCTGGGTACGGTCACATACAAACGCGTTACAGCACACCACCAGCTATTTCACTGATTTTGGTGAAACTGGATCATAAGTTATGTTTTCTGGTTTCCCTCTGATGTCCTTAAGCTGCTGAGCTGTTGACCTCTATTTACAGAGTTTCCTGATGGACAGTAAAGTAAACTGCTGCAAACTGTAGCTGCTGTTAACTCAGTTTGTTAGCCAGGCTAGGTAGGAGGAGGTTTTTGTAGGGCGAGGGGGATTGCTGACAGGGACTGGAGCCGGTGTCATGCCAGAACTGGAGCTGGGCAAGTAGGCAATGTCCTCTGTCTTTGGTCGTAATGACAATGAGGTGAAAAGACCAAATGGGATGTCATCATGTCATAAGTAATATCCAAATTTAACATGCAAAAATACCACTTTCTATGTTATATCGCTTAAAATTTTTCAATTCTTGTAGTGTGCATCAGGCAAACACTAAACCAAGCTAACCTGCTGCTGGCTGTAGCTTCATATTTTGCGTACAGTGAGTAACTCTTATCCCTCTTCTCATCTAACTCTGCAAAAAAGCGAATCAACATAATTTACAAACTATGAAACTGTTCCTTTAAATCACTGTGGCATCACTTACTAGCTTGATTTACAATTAACAACTGGGTACACTGAGTTTGGGTGGCTTTTGATTCTCTGCTGATCAGTTTAGGAGACACAAGGTCTGACCGCACCACTGCTCTGTGTTCTGGGCCTCACAATAGGATACAATCATGCTTTCTCTGCGTGTTTTTATTTCACCTAATTGTGTTATTTCTTCTTGACCTGAACGGGGGAATGGGGAAAGAGTCAGAATATGCACGACTAAGTATTCTGATTTGGACATTCGCTGGCTTGCAGTTGAATTGTTTTAAGAAGCTCAATGCTATTTACTTTGCCATTTGGAGGAGGAAATCGATATATGCTATTTATTTCTTCCCCTGCTAGTGCTCTCCCGCTCATAACACTGCCGTATGTCAAGTCTTTGTATGTCTTTGTAATAACTAGCCTCCACAAAGAACCCCCCATCTTTTATTTCACGCATTCATCAGGCGATCCGGTGGAGTGTGGGCCTTGTAATTACTACCTCTTACTTATTGGTTATCATATATCAGGCACAAAGCTATAAACATCCCACGGAGAACAATGGGAGAGCCTTGCCACAGCCTGGCATGACATTACTATCCTGTCTGAGATTGTTATGGGTGTAATAGGAGACACCTCACACTTAAAGCAATACATCTGGACCAGCGTACTGCCTTTGACAGGGAGTATAATGGCAAATTGCTGAGCCTTGGATCATGTAATTATCTCTTTGTTCGTTTTGTGTAGTAATTTATGTAGTACTAGGGGAATGAGCAGATACCGGAGACGAGTGAAAGCTTGCAGCAGCAGCAGCTGGAGTTTGTAGTTTTCTTGTTTTCTAATCAAGACTATAGAGTTATGATGTCTCTTTAAGTGACATTGTTCACTTCTTTCCAAATCCACAATTTGAAATTGTTATTTGCTCTAATGAGAGGACAGTGTGCACAAAATGTCTCAGTTTCACTGTTATGCAATTTTATGTAGTGCTATTAAGTGACTTGAGTGAATGGGCCTGATTCATCACCTCCAGTCCATCTGTGTTCCTCATCCTCCAGTGTTTTGAAATGAGATAATGTCCTTTACAGCCTGCAGCAGGTAGCAAGAATGACGCTGCTGTCATATCCTCAAAATGTCAGCATTACTGGAGTTAAACAAGCAGATAATTTAGCCGTTTCACCATCTTGGACGTTTCCAAATGATCTAAGTTCTTTTGAAATATGCATACAAATAACTGCATGTCCAAGCCAACTGGGCTACTAAACATATCAAGTTTTTTTCTGTGCTCTGTCCACACTTTACAAATTACAGTTAAAAATACTAGCATGGATATTATAATCACTTGATTTATGATTGTGCTGCTGATGGTCCCACAGCGGAAATGAAGGAGCTACACACAGCTGGAAAAAAAGTGAAATGACTGCAGCGAATGATGGCGCAATGGATACAAAAGCTCAAAACACAGAAATTAAAGCAATAAATCCATGTAAACTATATTTGACAGCTACATTTTCAGATTTTAAATTGGCGGTGGTGTTCGTACACGCGTGCCAATCAGTGCAGATCTCTTCTTGTTTGTAAAACAGCAGGTTAGTGCAGTAATTCTTGTTGCGCAACCTACAGTGAACAGACTGTCTCCAAAGTGTAAACATACGTTATATAATTAGTGCACAGTCGCTGCTATTTCCCGCAGCTGTTTTGAACTTAACATCCATCCTACACTGTTAAAAATATTTGTACAGCCAGTGCATACGCTACATATGAACTAAACATCAGTAATGGAAACAAGGCTACAGGTTGAATTTAGAAGTTCTGTCTTTGGTAGCTGGCTGCAGGCAACATTTTATCAGTGCTCCCAGCTCTCTTTCAAGGACAGCAGCTTGATGGTTAATATAAATAGGATATATTTTCTACAGTCGGAGTGGGGGGGTTGCATAGTACTCATAAAGCACAGAAGCAGTATGATCTGTATGTTTAAGAACAACAGTAGTTGTGTTTATGTAAGCCTTGAGATAAGTTAGGTTTGGGTACAAAGGTGTCATATTTAGACCACTGGCAGTATGAAGAAGCTCAGTGTGGCTGCTCTGGTCAAATGATGCCTGGCTGCTTGAACAGGCCATCTTTAAGACTTAAAATAATTTGAACAGGTGAGTTTAAAAAATAAAAAAAATAGACTTAGTACAGTTGTCATGAACTTGGAAATTAGCTATTGGGTGTGAACCTTAATTCATTGGTAACACCTGTGTTTACCTACTATTTCATGTCAAAATGGCTGCAGTGAAAAAGGTCTATTGTTGCCAGCCTTCCTTGTCACCTGATCATCACCTGCCGGCACACCTGTCCTTCATTCCCCTAATCAGCCACGTGGTACATAAACGCCAGTCCCTCAGATTGTTTATGATGCTAATCGACTAGAGCAGCCCGCCCTGGTTTTGTGATTCTCTGCTCTCTTTTTGGTCTTTATAAAAGATATATATATATTAAAAAAATCTAGACCAAATAAACTACCTTTGAACTTAACCTTACCTTTACAAATCAACATTTGAGAAAGCTGGAAACTTAAACATGAGAAGTTGCCAGATCTACCGCCAGTTGCTCTTCAATCAAAATTATGGAAACATGCTGCATATGACATTAAAAAAGCGAGTCTTGACTGTACGTGCAAGAATCTATGGATATTTTTATCCTATTGAGTTATAACCCCTTTTGCAAACTTTGCATTTTACATATCTCAAAGCTAAAAACCCCTCATTAATCATTTACATCCATTTTTGTTAGGAATAATAACTTAAACATGGATTCATCACTGCAGATAAATAAGTATCATGAGTGAATAATAATAGTTTGTCTAGTTTAAACAGTTGCTACCCAACAGCTGTCCTTACTCTGAACCATCCCACCCCGACTGTGACATAAGTTCAAAATGGCTCCTGTGGGAAAGAGGTCTATAGGGCTTCAGTCCTGCAGCTGAATTATCGATTTAAAACAAACAGAAACATAAAAATAGAGTTACAGATGTTTACAACAGCACTGAAGTGTCCTCTATGGGAAGAAAAAGGTTTTGTGGTGATATTTTCTCACAGTACCCCAGACATAGGTAATGTAACCATATTTAATATTCATCAGTACAGATTATAAATATGTGTCAACTTCAGGATGTTTATCCGCACTTTTGAGAGATCGTGAAGTCTGAATGTCAACACAAACTCTGGTTCTGCTGGACTCAGACTCACAGTTTCTGTAAATATGTTCTGAATGTGAGGTGCCAACAACATTTTCTAAAATAAATGGACGCTCTTAGTTGCTGTGAGGGGGATTTATGAAAATATCAACACTGTCTTAAATGTTTGTAGAAAAGAAAAATAAAGAGGTCAACATGAAGAATTTAGTAAATATGGATTATAATATTCAGCCCTTCAACCATGTAAAAAAAAAGAAATAGACTAATGATTTATGTGCATTCATGTATGTCATGCATGCAACATGTGGGTGTTTGCACTGGAAGGGTAATGCTGAACGGCTCAATTTGCAACAGTTAAATGTCTCTGCTTTGTTTTTAAAGGCTGAAGTTTCTGGGCACACTCAGGTCCACTTCGGATGTCCTTGGGGAGCAATGCAGTTGAAAGCAATACTACTGCGCGGTCATGCAGCCGTAGTGGAGAGGGGTGGGGGGTGTTTTGAATGGCTGAGGCTTTGCGCAGAGGGAAAATGGGGTCAGAGGATTTAGAAATATTTAAAGATAAAGTTTGTAAGGGGAGGGAAGCTTAAGCAATGATATTTTGTTGTTTAAAGTTCTAATTTTTTGGGGGAGAGATGTGAAGACGAAGAAGAAGAAGAAACAATGCCTGTTTGCCAAGGTTGTATAACTGGAGAAGATGTTATATTCTTCTTTCCCAGAATATGAATTCTCCGCAGGCACTTGTAAGTGCTGGGATTGATTGTATTTCACTATGGGTCGGAGTGCAGCGAGTGAATGACTTTAGACTGTCGGGCTGGCCGGTCTGTAAGGACTAAAAATGGACTGAGGGGGCTGGTGGGGAGAGCAAGGTTAAAGGAACAAGTAGCATATCTGACTTGAAATAACACTTGCAGTTGCCGTTTATTTTGTCAAGGTCTGTCAATCAGCTTTAGATACTGTACTTACAGAGTAAAAAAAACACACAAAGGTTTACTTGAATTTCAAATATGCCCAGCCGACCCTCTGTTTTTAAATCATGCTGAGAGACGGGGGTGAAGCAAACTTTTGAGATTCAGTTTAAATGAATAATTTAACTTTTTTTTTAGCTTGAGTTTGATTGATAGCACTCACATTGTGTCTGCATGCCAAACATGAAGCTGGAGACAACAGCCTGTTAGCTTAGCTTAACAACTGGAATTGTAGCTCTGTCCAAAAGTAACAAAATTTAAAATATTGTGTGACAGGATTTTTCTTGGCGTGGCACAGTGACCTCCTGAGATATGCTGCTTAGTGAGCGTTTTAAAGGTGCTTTTGTTACCTTTGGACTGTAAGACAGAGGTTTGCTGTATCCGTTTCCAAGAAATTTATTTGTGAGAAGATTTGTACCACTCTCTCCTCTGTATTTGTATACTTACAAGCTTAGCATGTTGGAAACAGAAAAAAACTTTTAGTCCATACAACAACCAAAGTGTAAAAAGACCAGTTGCTGGTTGGCGTATTGTTTTGCATTTTTAACAGAGCGTGTAGGTTCATATGTATTGTATATATTTTATTGTACAAACAATAAAGTGGTATAGATCCCACTGAACTATCTGCAAAAAAGAAAAAATGTGCATTTCCAAATCCAGAAATAAGAAATAAGTTCGACATGATTTCTAGTTACAGAATATTTCATTGTAAACAGCTAAATGTTTAATAGCTGTTGGTCTAACTAGTGCACCGGTCTTGAAAACCCTACATGGCGTGCAGGTTCAAGTCCCAGCCCCCTACCAGGCCCTCACATTTCTCCCTCCTCTCTTTCCCTTCTCCTCTCCTTCATCTCTGCACTGTCGGAAAACTAATAAAATGCTGAAGGAGGGCGGATTGCTCGCTCTTCTTTGAAAAAAAATGGAAGGAGAGGATTATTTCTCACAGCTGTGCAGTCCTGAGACCATATCTAAGGAGCCGCCACCAGAGAGGTCAGCTCTGTCGCAGTCTCACACTAACATTTAAATCAATCACATGTCAAGGCTGTGAATAGCAGGCCAATAAGCTCAATTAACACTAAAATACTCTGAATCCATGCCCTTCTGCCGGCCGTCACCACCTCCTGAGAGTGGCCTCTCAGATCTCAGGACATGAGAAGACACCGACAGCCCGACCCAGCGTAGCTGCCTTGCCCAGCCGCGGCCTCGCAGCCACGTACAGCCCCTATCAAGCTATAGTCACATAACTTAAGCCTGCACTCACACACAAACAGCTCGGTGCCTATTTATACATCACATCCTGGCAACGCACATGGGAAAACAAGACCCCTGCACTATCAGTGTATCCAGTGTTGTCTGCCTCTTACTGTTCTGTCCCCCGTCTGATGTCGGAGGGGACAGAGACATAAGATAGCTGCTTAGGATAGCTAAAAGATGGCTGCTTTAGATAGCTGGAGATTCCAAAACAACTTGATTATGCATTTGGCAGCAGGGAGCAGTTGTTGATATTCCAGACGTTGCATTCCCTGCCGACATTCCCATGCGTGTAATTGTCTCTAGTGTCGTGTTATCAAATCATTATCAACATGAGTTAGCTACAATAAAACAGCAGGGCAGTATGATTTAACTCTGCCTGTGGTGTTTGTGCTGTGCTGTGAAATAAAAAGACACAAATGATTCTTTAACTGCTGAGCTTTATTTGGAGCCTGATTCAACTCATACCTGCATCATAAAAAGACTTCACGGCACAAATAGACGGTGCCTCGTGATGAAGATGGTTGGGCAAAATATCAGCAACACCTCACGGTATATTGCAATCCAATGTATAGTAATATCTCTGCGATAAATGTGACCTAAGTTTTTGTTTAGACTGTGTTTGTATATAACTTATCTCAATAAAATCTAAAAAACTAAAGAAGAATAAATCACAAAACAAATGAAAGCATTTCTTAGTTAGACACAAAACAAAGCACAGAAATGTTAAGAAGACATAACAGATGTATGATGTGAAGCCTTTTCTCAACCACCAGACACACAGCAGATTTAGACCCTCAGCTGAGAAACTCATAAGACGCCATTAAAAACCAGCCTGTTCATGGAGGAATCCCAGGGTGGTGTTGTGTTACCAAAAGACATCTGTGTGATTTGTTTGTCGTGTTTCATTTTATCGTTAATACAAAATAATTATTCTGTGAGCAACAACAATAACTGTGATCACTATCTATTTCAATTAAAATATTTAAGCAGCTGAGCAAAAATATATAAGACAAAATAATCTCAAAGGAATAGTTTGACGATTTTTCACTTTCCTGTCGAGAGTTAGATTATAAGATTGATATATATACGATACATATGAAGCTGGAGGCAGTTATCTTAGCTTAGCACAAAGACTGGAAACAGGGGGAGACAGCTAGCCTGGCTCTGTTGCAAAGGATATTTCCAAAAATGTCACGATTGGTTTAACATATAGCCCATGTGTGAGCTTTTATGGAGCTTTTCATGGACAACTGAGTGAACTCCATATACTGATGTAGACTGTCCATCCATCCACTTTCTTCTGCTCGGGGTGGCAGCAGGTTTAGCAGGGTCTAATGCATTCCAGTCCACTCCTTGGGGGATCCCAAGGTGTTTCCACGCTAGATGGACTATGTAGTCCGTTCAGTGGATTCTGGATATGTCCTGGAGTCTCTTCCCAGTTGGACATGCCAGGGACCTCCACAGGAAGGCACCATGCAAGGCATCCTAATCAGATGCCCGAACTACCTCAGCTACCTCAGCTCAAGCTCCTAACCCTATCTCCAAGGCTGAGCCCGGCTACCTGGCATTTCGGCTGCTTGTATCTGCAATCTCATTCCTTGGGTAACTACTCAAACCCGTTGAGAGCTTTGACTCCCTCTTCCCCACAATGGTCCGGTGCATGATCTGCAGTACTGCCAATGCTGCCCCAACCCACTGGTCCATCTCACGCTCCATTTCCCCATCACTCATAAACAAGACCCTGAGTTGCTTGAACTCCTTCGCTTGGGGCAGCAACTCTATTACATACTATGAGATCTGGAAAAGGTTAGTAAGTGACCATCCAAAAATAAAAATACATCTTATAAATGTGACTTGCAATTAATAAATATAGTTCTGTAACTCTTCTGTAGTATATATGACATCTAATAAGGTTTGTACAGTGACACATTTTTATCAGCGTGTTGTGTTAAGTGTCAGGACGGACAGTCAGTGATAAAACCCAGGTCCTAGCAGCCCAGCATGGTTCGTCCTGTTTTATCTTGATTGCTGTTTTTATCTGTGTTTTCTTACCAGGATAAACCTCCAACACGGCACCAGGAAGCTTGATCCTCCAGGCTTGTTTAGTTTAGAGCACTTCAGGGGGTAGATCAGCAGCGATCACACAATGTGAGCCAAAGATTATACGCTCAGACTTAAGACGGGGGGTTTAAAATCAATTTATTGTTCTCCACTCACTTAGACTCTGCATTTAATCTACTTGATCTTCTTTGATCTTGTTAATCTGCATATCCCATTTCTCAGGGACTCTCTGTGGGGAAATGTGCGGGCCAAACAATCATAATTCATATATTCACACATGTTGACTCATTCTGTGCTGCAGCCAAGTGTGTAGATATGTTCAGGGTCCATTATAATTATGATGATGAAGCACATATATGTGCTGCCATTTGCTATGTGTCTGAGCAGTTCGGTTACAAGCTGTCAACCGAGCTCCAGCTGAAGGGAGAGAGAAACTCTGCAATGATGATGATGAAGCACAAATACCTCTTGCCATTTGTCATGTTTTCATGTGTTTGACCATTTCAATTACATGCTGTCAGCTGGAGGGATAGAGAGAGAGAGAGAGAGTGAGAGAGCGTGCATGAGAGATACAGTGCATGCCAGAGAGAGTGCTGGTGACACATGTTACACAGAGTGAGTGAGGGGGGACACATGGTGGGCAGAGATATAGACGCTAAAAGAAAGATAGAGACGCCGAGAGCAGCATGTGAGAGAAAGCTGGCAGCAGAGAGAGTGGGGGGTTATATCGAGAGTAAGAGCGGTTAGAGGACAAGCACAGGGATATCAACTATCTTTGACCCTCCATCGCCTTTTAAAAAACTGCCCCGCCCCCATCGGCCCACCCTGTAAGCCTCAGCGCTGGTACGTCAAACGAGTCCTATTTATAACCTGTGGATGGATGAGGGAATCAGGTGGACTCTTCTCTGGAAACAATCCACATCTGAAGGGTGTATGTATACATCAGTATGTGTGTGTGTCTATGAATGTGCACAGGAATGTGTCCTAAGACTTGATGTGAGACTGTAAATATGAGAATAGAGTCAGACTTTAATTCGTCTGTTGCTCCTCTGTTGTTGTTTTTTATTTCTACATATTGTGTTTTATTAATTAATACTGTACTAAGATATATATTCAAGATTCAAGAGATTTATTATCATTTGCAAGTAGAAACACATGGTTTATACACAACAACAACAACAACAATAAGAAAAAATACATAACACAATAGAAAAATAGAGTAAAGTGTCCTTTATCTTGTGTTTCTTGTGTTGTTACGGAAACATAACAAATCAAAGAAATTCATATTTCTTAAAGAGAGTTTCTCCCGGACAGCTCAGGAAGCTTCAGTTTAATTCAAACTACTAATATGTTTATTTTTTAACCTCAACACTACAGAAACACAAGGTAACTTTTAATTATGATAAGGTTGCCTGACGTTGACTGCTTTTAGTTATTAGTTTGATTAATTGCTTGTGTGTTGATTACTGACTGTGGCTGATCAGGTTTATTATCAGCTAATCTTGTAGAACTTGTAGAAAGATGTTCATCTTTGTTGTGTCACAAAAAGATAGATGATGACTCTTGTCCAATCAGATTACTTGGTCAGATGTAACTGTTGTAAAACTGTTTTTGGTAAATAACACTCACTATATCACATGGTCGCCATTAGCAGGAGTTATTCTCCGGCTTCCTCCTGCAGTTCAAAGACGTGCAGGTTAATTGGTGAATCTAAATTGCCTGTACATGTGAATGGTTGTCTCTGTGTGCCCCGTGATGAACTGGCAAATTGTTCAGGGTTACAATAAAGCTGCATAATTGCAGAACTTTGTCAATTTTGCATTTTAAAATCTAATTTTACTGCTCTATTTGATTGTAATATCTCTAGAATACCACAAAGCGCTGCAATAAAAAGACTTTCACGTCTTTTTATTTGTTGTTGATGTCTAATTAGTAACCTAAATACATTAATACATAGGACTTCACTTATAAAGACATAAAGCCAGGACTAATAAACATAAATGCCATGCTCCACAGTAAAGATCAGGTGTCAAATCTTCATAAAAAACAACTTCAGCAACATGTAAATCGAAGAATATGTGTGCAGTTGCTTTGACTTCTTCTCATTGATAGAAGAAAAGTGATTTTAGTATGCATGTGCTAAGACAAGTGTACATATGAATAAGATGTGTCAACAAGCCGGCATATGTACAAACATACTCGCAAAGAACAACAGCTGAGCAATGTGTAGGAGCTGATTTGTGTTGCTTCTGTTAATTTGAAAATTTTCCAAACTTGATCTCATCATCTCATCCTCAACACTTCAGCTGGCATAATCAGCGTGTGTGTGTCCAAGGCCGAGGTGTAAGGCTAAACCTGTGCTAACACTGGACAGCTAATAGGCTCATCCATCATGGAGGAAATGAGACAGGCTCTCCCCCGCTCTCAGCCAACTCTTGAGCCCAGACATAGTCGCACACTTACAGGCGAAATTACTGCAGAGTTCTCCACGAGGGTATCCTTTCTTTATTATTCTAAGTGAACAAGGGGGCCCTTCATAGTCAACGTAATTTATCCAGTGTCTCATTTCGGATAAAAAAGCTAAAAAATGAAGCGAAAGGAGCGAGAAGGTCGTTGTGGTTAGAAACCTCCAAACCTCAGCCCTTCCTGAGTGGCTTGAACATGGAACCGAGGCCAGAGGGTCATGAGGAGGCCCATTCAGTCTTGGCTCTGTTTTGACATAGGCAAAAACACATCTCCATCAGTAGGACCATTTACAAACCCCTTACATTCCTACACTTTGTTCCCTTCTTAATAATTTTCTGGCTCCTAGTCACAGAATATTTCATGGCTTTAAGAGGCACTAAAAACATCCAGAAAATCTCAACAGCATTCACGGAAATTACATGAAAATGTTTGGCATATTTTGAGGATGGCATCTTAAAGCTAAACTTGAATGTTTCTTTATTGCATCTGATGATACTAAACTGTGACTGGATCCAGAACTTGTGGTGCCTGAGGAAACAGGGTCTAATAAAACAATGTTTACAGCTATGGTGTGAGCCTCATGTGGTACGAATAAAAAAGAAACAGTTTGCTGTTTAGCCAAATACAATCAAATGTACTGATTTAAAGCCAGAAAATAAAAACAATTTGGTCAAAATTGTAATTAGTAGAAAGAAGGAATGTTTTCCATGGAGCATGAATTGCTTTGTAAGTCATTTAACTGGTGCAATGTCAGTATTGTCAAGCCTGAACAGTTTTTAATATCACTAGTTGTGCAATTTGGGCCACCCTTACATGACTCTGCACATTAGTTAGTCCATGTTGTGATTTGAATCACAGGATAATGTACAGAGTACAGATTGTTGTTAATTTTGCCAGTCTGGTCATTGGCTATCAGCACATTTGTGCCAATGAAAGAGAGACAACTAAAGCTATCTTTGTACTCTGGGTACCATCTTGTACGAGAAGTACATAACACTTTATCATATAATAATTATATAAGTCACATACCACAAAATATTTCACTGACTTTAGTGAAACTGGGTAATATTTTATGGAGAAAATGTCTTCTGCTCTGTGTGATTGGCAGTAAAGTAAACTGCTGTGAACTATAGCTGCTGTTAGCTCACTTTTTGCTGTTACTGTTTGCTGGGCCATGAGCTTAGAGCACCAGGGGACTGTTAGTGTTTGTACCACAGGCAATTTGGACCAATTGCCTTGGCACGAGGAGGTTTTCAGCCCCGGGGTTGGGCAATTGCTGACGGGTAGTGGAGCTAGTGTTGTGCTAGAACAGGAGCCAAGCAAGTGGGCAATGTAACTGGGCTGTAACACCCTGTATGGAGATAATGGCAAAGACGAACAGGCTGAAGTTTGATGGAGGAAGTTAAAAAAAGAGAGTATTATTATTTGTTGCAAAGTTAGCGACTTTGATCATAAATAATATTATCATGACGAATGCACATGTACAACTGTTCATATTTATAATGGTGGTATATAACACGGAAACTGGGGGTTCAAAAATACCAATTTCGACACAATGTTGCTTTAAAATGTTGCATTAAAACGTCTACATTCGTAGAATAAACAAGACTAACACATACTTAAGTTGGACAACAACTGCTCTTAAATCTCAGTCAGTTGGCTGTTGCCAAGGGAAACGAGACTTGGAGCTAGACAATGTTTACAAAAAAAGTGTTCAAAAAACAAATGTTTTGAAAAATGGAAAATATGCACATCATTGTAGTCACACAAAAATGAGGACAATTCAGATTTAATTTCCATTTTATTTGACAATTGATTTACTTTATATGCATGCAAACATGCAGGTTACATGCAAACACACTCACTCACACACACACACATGCACACCTTTTGATGGTAAAAGACGTCTTTGATTTGGTCCCAAGTGCTATACCCAGAAGTCTGTATGTTTTCCCAAAAGCAGGAAAATCATAAAAAGTCCAGGTTCCTAAATTACTGTCACTCAAAGAGTTCCTTTCTCCTTCTCTCTCTCTCCCAGTCTCCATTCACCTCTCCTCCCGCCAGCCCCGCAGTCTCCGACCCTTTCCTGCTTCCACCAGCAGCAATGGGGGCTTTCTCTTGTTTCCTGGTGCTGGCGCTGCTGGATAAACACACAACCTCCCCCTCATATAAAGGCTCAATTCTTCTCCATCATGTTTAAATATGGATACAAAGAGAAACTTGTATGATAATTTTTGGCATATGGTGGTGGGGGTCAGCGGGTGGGGTGCATGTGTGTGTATAAGAGAGAGAGGGTGGAGGGGGGGGTAGCAGGCTAGACAGAGTTCTGCCTTGTTCTGATACTTGTCTAAGATTTCGAGGTTTTTGTTTTATGCAAGACCAGGCCGATGCCATGTGACAGAGTGAGTGACTGAGCAGCCGTTTGTGTTTGAGCGTGCCTGAAAATGTGAGGTTTAGCAAGCAGTTGGCTCCTTCCAGTCGTATGTACTGATATGATAAGTGTTGGCAGGGCATGCTGCAGCATAAAGAAGCTCTGTTATGGAATTTGGGTGGCATGTGGAAACACACGGAGAAGCCAGAGATTAAACAAAGACTTAATTGCAAAAAAACTCAAATGAAGGAGATCGCTTCTCCTCTCTGATGGTGGGCTGTCTGGTCCCCGAGCATGCAGCTATCTTTCATCTTTGATTTTGCGATGGAGTAATGGAAATGGAGACACAATCTGGCTCCTGGGTTGGAACATGCCAGAGATGACACAGATACCCTGGATGATACTGATGGCCTGTTGATAGCCTGCAGATCACCTTACTGCCCCTGTGCCAACAGCAGTACAGCGAGTTAAGTACAGGCCCCTGAGGAGAGTGATGTTACCCTGCGTGGATGCCTCAGAGGCTACAACAGCTTCCAGTAATACAGCAAAGTAGCTGCAGGCTTTAAAAATATGCAAGAGTCGTCGGTTGTATACCATTTTTCTTAGTGGTATATAAGGGTTATAACTCCTGGCTGCTTTATTAATAAATAAATTACAGCTTTTTGAATTGCAAATATATCTTCATTTAGCATGCTTTGCAGGTTTTTTTGCCTTCACCATTAAATGAGAAACTCATTTATTAATGATTCAACATTTATAACTGGCTTATTAGAAGGTGAGTAAGTCATTGAGGGTTATTGTCACTCTATTATAAACCACCGTGCTTGTTTATAGGCAGTGAAAACAGTGTTTGTAATATGTATTGTGGTGCTGTGCTGGTGGTGCATGATTGAACAAGGCACGTGACTTTGAGATAGGGGACCTCTGTCTGGTGTCAACCAAATTATTTGGTGTATCTTGGCACTGCAGATCTGCAAGTCTGGCATGCTCATATGTATTAAATGTGACAGTTAATTCGTAAACCTGCCAATCGTAATTAGACAAAACAGTTAATCTATTTGCTTTTTCTAAAGCTTGGTAGCTTGTATGTAAAACCCAAGTTAGCATTGCTTTGTCTACAAGGTGAAAAATGTGCAACTTAAGAACACAACAGCAACAACATAACAGCTGCTGAGCTTGCATGTGAACCATTGACAGAATAATGAATGGATGTAGTATCTGTGACGTCACCCACAGGTTTCTGAAGAGCTGTTTTGAAGCTCAATGTGCCGCCATCTTGGCAATCCTGTCTCCTCTGCCTCACAAATCCTCCTCTGCTCTAAAAAAGAGCAAAGACGTAGACGTGAGGTGGGCTGAATGATGCCTAGGTGCTCAAACAAGTCATCTGTAATGGCACCTACATGTCAATTGTCAAGTTTAAGCCTTAATATAAATCGAATGGGTGAGTTAAACAATTCCAGCCACAGTACAGATGTCATGAAGAGACCAAAACTGTTTTGTACCAGGCTGTAAACATGTTTAATTCTTCTGTGAAGTTAGACATTTTAATGTGGAGACTTATGGAGACTGACTTCTTCTGTAGCCAGCCTCAAGTGGTATGAACAGATTGACCTCCATAACAGCTGATTCTCCATTCACCAATGATTTGTGATCAGCGCATTCCATTTTGCTGTGTAGGTATAGGGTGGATAAAGTATTAAATGCTTATCAACACTGGTAATTAAATTATAGAGGAAAATCAGTGACCAAAACCATCAGATACGAGTTGGCTTCAGGATTCTTTGTGGAGCAATTTCTGCTGATAAAAGGGGATCACCTGGGATTTGAGTTGGAATGTGAATGTGGTATTGGGAGTAGGTGAAGTGTGGAGATGGTTGCAAAAGATGGGAGGATTTTCCATGAGAGATAAGATAACAAGAGGTGCATGGCAAAACAGTGGAGATTACAAAATCCTCTCTGTGGGGACTTTATTATTCATTGTAGGAATATTACACAATGAATAGTGCACATGGAACAAAATATCTTAGTAAATTCTGGTTGTTTTTGCATGAGCGTGAGGGTTACCTATAATGATTGGCAGCCATGCACAGAGGTAATAAAGCAGTTCATTCTTCTGTCTGTCAGAACATAGAGCACACATTCACCAGCCGCCAATGGACACAGCTTACTCTGGTTTACTTGAAGAGGACTATATAAAAGTCCTGTTTCTTTTGTAATCGTCCCAAAAGCCTATTTGATATTTTAATCCAATCTCACCTTACCCCCGTCTCTCAAAAATGAAAACTCCAAAGATCTGTAAAAACAACACATTAAGTTTACATTTGGCTAAACCCTTTCCATTTTGACCTATTCCAGTGAAATGAATGAATGTTTGTGTTTTGGTGGAATAAGGAAAAAAGTCCACATCAAATGGGGTATAATTACTCATGCCTGTTTCAAGGGGAACTATTGACAATCACTGCCACAGTTGGATCCTTGTACTAGATTTCCAACCAGATAAAACCCCATTAACCGTTTATTTACCAGAACAGGCACTTCCATGCATTTACTGTTGATTTTTTACACAAGGTATAAAAACTCACTATCCAACAGTGGCCTTGCTTCATTAATCTTTCACAAACTTCGACTCTAAACCCTCCCATGTACGCCAGAGAGGAAGAAGCTGCCACTCAGCCCGTGTAGCAGAAATACCAGAGGTGTCTTTATCAGATTATCTGAGCAGTTTTAATCTGGTTGTAATTATATCAGTGCTACAGTAAAACACTGTCATATGTCATAACAAAACCTTCATTTATAGGGCATTTTAAGGGACTTTATACACATAAAGTATCATTTCAGACTGTTAATTGTACAGTAAAATACTGTAATATTTAATGGAAAAACCTTTATTTCATACAGCATTCATATGATATTTTCACATCAATTATAGGGCAAAATAGTGTTTGATTTGGTCAAAATGGTCCTTTACTGTAATATTAGAAACCGTATTGTACCGTATTGTTAAATTCTGGCAACCACATAGAAACCGTATTGTACCGTATTGTTAAATTCTGGCAACCACAGGCTTTTTTTTCTGTAAAACAACAGTTTTTGTAAAACATATTCATAGACAAACCCAGTCATATTTCATGGAATATATTTATTTATATGACATTTTAAAGGACTTTACACAGAATAAAGTAGTATTTTAAGTGACAGACTGTTAACTACACAGAATAAAGTAGTATTTTAAGTGACAGACTGTTAACTTTATAGTAAAACACTGTCATATTTAATAGCAAAACCTATTTCATACAGCATTCATGTGGTATTTATGTGTCAGTTATATGGCAAAACAGGATTTCTTTTGATGAAAAAAAAACGTACTTACCTTAAACATAAAATCAACAGTACTAATGTCCTTTTACCGTAATATTAGAAAAAGTTAACAAAGAAAGGAGATTTTTTTTTAACTCGACTGTATATGTGTGTGTTGGCTCACCTCATGCCCTCATCTAACACTGAGCCACAGGGGGAGATTAGGAGACGCACTGTAGGGAGGATGATGTGAGATAAAGCGCCCCTATGCCAAAGTGTACACCAGAAAACTGATCTCAGAGATAATAAAGATCTAAAACTCTGATGTTCATGTTTCAGCTTGGTAACTCAGACTCATAACAACCTCCTCAGTGCAGCGGGCATGAAAGAAAAACCTTGAATGATTTTGACATGCGGAGGGGTTAGAGATATGGTCAGTGAAAAAGGCAGGAAGAAAACAGACAAGGCTTTTAGTGTTTTCACTGAGACTTGTCAGGAATTTTATGTTGTCTGCTTGGTAGGGAGGGTTGTGTACACAAATATATACGTGACTCTGGGTCTTTTTCCCCAACTATAATCACTAAAGACTATGTGAGTTCCAGTTCCTTGTTATCTTAGTCAACATGCTAAACGTTTTGACCTCAGGTTTCGGGTAATATTACATTTGCATCACTTGAAGCAATTTAACCCTCTAGACCCCAGTGGATTTCTATTCTAATTTCTAATTTTAAAATAGTAAACAGCTCTTTCTCAGTTGCTTTTATTTTTTAAAAAAAACAATTTTTTTTCCCGAATCTTTAATTTGACATCAAATTTGTGGCATTTGTAGCTTTTTTAACCGAGTTTGATTCCAAACATTACAAAGAAATAGCAAATAGCACTAAAACTCTTGTAAATAGCTATTTCTTATAGAAGAATAACCAACGGGGAAGCTACATGAGAAAAAAAATTGCCCAATTTATATGTGGAAAGGTTTTTGGTGAACTGTCCCCCAGAAAACAGCCTCTGTCTGGGCATTGCAGGTAAGTCAGATGATTATGTGATGAAATTTCGAGCAATCCACATTGTTATAACAAACAGCAGTGATGTCTTAGTAGGTAGTGTCTTTGGCAACTCATGAGAAAGGATCTTCAAATTTATGTGGCAAAGTCGACAGGGCTTGGTCAGTCCTCCCTGATGTCTCTATGGCGAAAACAGAACAGCGTCCATCTTGATAGAGCCACCTGAGTCTGTTTACTGATGGTAATTTAGAGATGTGATATAATCTTACGGCTTCCTTAAGGTTTGCTGGTGGAGCCATTTTTAGATTTACAGTGGAAACTGGGCGAAAATCCACAAAAAAAAAAGTATATTTCTGGTGTCAGTTATTGACAACTTAAACTCTTCAATACAAAGCTCAGGACTTTATTTTCTGTGTTTTGATACACTTTGAATGGTAGTTCTTTCTGAGCATTTGCACCAACATTTGACTGTAGAAATATAAATATAAATATAAAACATATGTGCAATGTGTTATTCACTGCAGCCTTTCTGCTACGTAGCTACAGTGAACTTTGGGACACAGCATGCGTGAAATTCATGTTTATTAGCAGTAAGGTAATCATAAGTCTACAAGTCTGTTGCCCGGGTTCATGCTGGGAGGCTTCCCTAGTTGCCTACCCCTGGGACACTACATTTATCTTTTTCCTTGTCATCTATATTAATAGCACAGTCTAAACTCAGTGTGAGTTTTCTTCATTTTCTGGCTTTTGACTTTAGTTTGTTAATAATAACTAAAACTTCAGTAAAACTGGGTCAGCTCAGGCAGAGCAGTGAAATATGTGCACTGAGATCTCTCTTAAGCATATGGGTGAATTATGTTCTGCCTCTCTCTGTACATACGTTGTCTCAGCATGTCACTGCATTGATATGATTTTGGGAAAGCTGCCGCGGTGTAGGGCATTAATCAGCCAGAGCTTAGCCTGTCAACATTCAATAATGTACTTTACTGTGTTCTTGATCCTATAACACTGCAGCCAGCATTGCAAACTCTCCCGTAGCCTCATCGGGATGGAGGATGAGCTGAAATATTGATTGCTTGCACTTCTCTACATAAATCCTTTTAACGAGAATGCTTCATCTATCACAGCTGTTGCATGGAGAACCTTGTGTCTCCAGGATTGAACTAAACATTAATATTGTATGTGAATTTCTGATACATAGCCGTGTCTTCTGAAAGCAACATTTTTCACATTGTGGGGAGAGAGTCCAGGGTCATAAAAGACTGAGTTAGTGCATATAAGGTAATGTAACTTTTCAGTTTGACTCAAGCTTGTCATGCAAGTGTTGAGAGCTCACTCCCCTTCAGATTAAACCCTGTTTTTCTCTGGGTTAAGCAGACGTGAGTAATGATGCATGTTCACCGACAGGAGAGTTTTAGCTTCCTCGAGTGTTGTTCTGGCCTGTTGATTTATAGCACGTGTCTGAAGTGTTCGGCCTGCTGATTTACAGCACGTGTCTGAACCGCTTTCCCCTGGCCTGAGAGAACCATAGCCCATGGCTGGGGGGGTCCAGGTCATGGTGGGCGACGTGGTTCCACAGGGAGGCATACTGAAGTCTAATAAAGCTCAGTGTGTCTGACAGCAGAGAGGCCCCAATCCATTGGGGGTGGTGGGGGGACTCAATCTGTCATGGCCCATCAGTGAAGCCCTAAAGCACAGCAATGGCTGTATTCCTAACAGCTCACTGGGGCCGTGTTTGTTACTGAGCAGGTCTGAGTCGCTACTATCTCCACTCTGCAGTCCATCTTACAAACATGACATGCAGTAATGACCAATACGCCTGTTCTGCGAAGGCTGACGAGGCTCAGCCTTGAACTGTATGAGACGACTGATGTTGACTGACAAACACCGTGCATTGCATTGTTTGTAAATGACAGCAGTAAGTAACACAGTGAAGCCACTAAACCGGGTTAAACTTCACATCTGAAGACATCTGAAAATCTTTTCTGCTGGATTCAAATAAAAATGGTTTAGAGGACGTCATATTCTAAATTTTTGCTGTTGTCATCACATCTTATTAAAAGACAAAAACCAATATGTTGGTCGTTCTCTTAATACTCACTGATTTCTCTACCCTGTCTCTGGTTCTCAGTCCCAAGTCCATTGGTTTCCAATGATGTTAAATTTTAAAGATATAATGAAACATTTCCACATTACAATGTCTAAAGTTCCTTAAAGTCCTTGTTGTAGCAACGCCAGTGCGACTCCGGCCTGAGGTCCTTTGCTGCATCTTGTCCCCTCTCGCTCTCTGCCTGTCTTCGATTATCCTCTCAGATAAAGGCAAAAAAGGAAAGTCTAAAACTGCTAGACCTATCTTATATTTGCGGTGGAGTTGTATACTTACGTTATCAATATAGAGAAAAGGATAACAAACCAGTCTATCAGAGCTCAGTGGTAGCCCTAGAAACATAACAGACATCATAGCTGACATCCAAAATGTTTCCAACAATGTTCAAACCAGAGAAATCCAAACTGGGCCGTCATTAAATTATGGAATAATTAAAAAACAAAACAAAATATGCCTATTTGTGGAAAAAATATGTAATATTTGGCCTCTGATCAAAATTTGATGTTGCCATTTGATTTGAAGTTCAGTACGCTCAAAATGTCCGGTCAGCACAAGTCCAGTGCTCAGAAAAGGAAAGAAAAGAGAAGAAGAGAAGAAGAAAATAGAGGCCTTAAAGATTTTCTTAACAAATATTTAAAAAAAGAAGAAGCTGCGACTAGTAAAGTGAACGTAGAGCAAGGTAAGAAACAGCGCAGCCAACATTTAACAGCCTTGTAACGTAACCTAACAGGCTAGCTCTAATGTTAACGGCATCTAAGATTATCTCGTCCCGGGCCCAGGCAAGACTGTCAGCTGGCCTGTGTTTGAATACTCATAAACTGTATTGCCCATGTTTATCATGGTGCAAAAGTGTATCTTACTGATGTGTTTTTAATAGTTTTACAGCACAGAGTAAAAAGCTGGTTATCTGGCAACATTCAACACTTGAATGTTGCCAGATACTACTATTTGAATACATTCATTGTTGGTTTTCATATAGAATATAAAAATACCACTTCTTTCTTGAAAGTCTCAGTGTATGTATTTCTGTTTTCTTTCTGTGATTTAAATTATTCTGTTGGTATCAGTTTTTGTTTTTGTTATTTTGTAGAAAAATAAGACAGTCCCATTAAAAATTTGTGAGCTCTTTGTGATGTTTTCAGCCAGTCCATGTCAGTGTCCCTGGACTGGATCCATGGAAAAATACAGCGGCCATGTTTGAAATCACTTGCTCAATATTCCCTCGACAACAGAAGCAGAATTGTTTACTCTAGAGTAGAACTGAAACTTTTCATTATTTTTATAGTCTGCAAATTATTCTCAAACAATTCTCTCAGTCAGTCAGAAAAATCAGAGTTAGAAAATAGAAATATCATCATAACTTCTCAGAGCCAAAGATGACATCTTTAAACTGTCTTCTTCCGTGATCAACAGCCCAAAGCCCAAATAAATTTAGATATAATTAAACAAATGTGACAAATGACACCCGATCCCTACATCTGAAAAGCTGAAACCAACAATTGTTTGACATTTTAATCAATCAAAACAATGCTCTTCTCTATTGTGAATTGAAATTCTGGATATTTTAGGAGCCTTTATTTATCCCTTCAATGGCAAATATAATGTTACATGACAGTTTTTACATGCATCAGATGACATATGGCACTGTAGGATTTTAACCGACCAATCACTGCAAGCATTCGTTGGTTTTACGGCAGACACAGCTTGCAGCTAGCTACTACATACAGTCTGTGGTGAACTGAAGCGCAGTGTATTTTACGCAGCTGGGAGTTCAACTCCAGATTTCCAACTAGCTGTACTACACGCCTGTGGCATCTGATGGAAATAAATGTATGAATGTGATTAATATGATAAAGCATCTCTTCAGACTTGGTGAAAACTTCAAGAATTTGAGCTGCACCATGATCACAAGGCCAATGCCCTCTTCAGCACTAGGTTTTTAATGAAATACTATATATTGGTATCAGTCTGAGTTTAAATGAGCTGGGTTTGGTACAGATATTGTCATTTTTTAAACAATACCCAGAACTACATGTAGGCAAAGAGCATAATGCATCTTTATACACATATAGCATTCAGCAGACATAAAATATAACCCTGTGAAGCCTTAGAAATATCTTTTGAAGTTAGTCTTCAAACTCCTCAAACATTGAGCAGCACTATGTTGCCTCTGAACTGTCAGGACCTCTACTGTCCCTCCACCTGCATGAGTTTGATGTTCCCAGAGCTCTGCACCCATACTTCATTTAAAGGAACATTTGACTGATTTTGAACCTTGTTTCCATGTATTAGTCATCGTGGTGGCAGGTCTGTATCTTCTACAATACTTGCCAATGCTCTCTGCAGCCAGCTGAAGCAGCCGACTTTCTTCTGTCATCTCCTAATGAGTCCTGACATCAATGGATAGTAGAAGAGCTACAGAGGGAGTTTGGCTCAGATCTGATTTTGTTTCCACTGCCAGGGATCTGGGGTCGTGACTACAGCTCACAGTTGAAAAAGCCATTCTAGTCAGCTTAAGTGACATCCCAGCACATTATGGATTACTTCACGTTTTGCTGCACGGGGTCAGGGCATGCGTGTATGAACTACAGCCCAATGTTAAATGCAGTAGACAGACTCAGGCTGCCACTACTTTTTTCGAAAGACGGCACCACAGCAGGACGATACGAGCCTCCAGGAGCTGACAGGTAGTGTTTGTGCTCCAGCTGCTCACCAGTGCCAATTCAAACCAAGTCACTCTGCTGCAGCTTCGGAGGGGCCAACAGAAACAAGAGGGCAGTTAGGTGAGTAAGTGTTTCTGTTGACTAAAGCTGGGCTTATATTTCTAAAGCATTTATCATTTTCATTCTCATTATCTAAATGTGTTTTTAATTTCTCAGCAAAACAAACTTTGTTTAAGATTTGTTGTTTTTTAAAATGTGCTCTATAAATAAATTCACTTCATTTAATATATAATTTCTCTGTTAGACCTTCCCCGTCCTAATCACACAGAAGGCATTGTTCAGATACTGTATGTGACATTGTACATATAATGCCTGTTTGCACACTGCTCAGGTGAACGGAAACACCTTATCAGCAGGTCCGATAACGGACTTGTGCTAACAGTCAGATCAACAATCAAGCTGGGCTCGTCTGTGGGTTTGCTGCTCCCAACTTTATACACGATGCCTGCTGATTTTACACTGGCATTTCTTAGTGATTACTGTATATTATGTGTTTGTATGTTTGCTTAATATTGTCTTCTTACTTTTCATAGTCCTCCTCTGTTGGTCTTCCTCAGGCCTAAAGTTTACCCTCTGGCAGATCAAGGGGTTGTAAGAATAGACGGTGTTGTTTGATGTGCCTCTGTAAGGTAAATTATGCTATATTAATAAAATTCACTTGACTTAAATTGATTTGTAGTTTAAACAGTTTACATATTTAACTCAAATGTCCCTTTACTTGTCAGATGTTATATATGGAGTACCTGAAATGAACTTTTTTTGACTTCAGTGGGGACTGATCCACCGGCCAAGTATATTTTTTACCAAAATAATAAATTGCCTTTTTTGGGTCACATATGTATGTTTCTCCTTTTTGTCAGGGAGTTTTTGCTTCAAAACCAGAATGCTCAGTTTTGCGGCACCATTTACGGGTTAATCTGAATCAGTTTTTAAAATACCATGTGCAGACTCCAGATCATAAAAACAGACAAAAGGGAAACTTTACCACGTAGCCTACTTATTCATCGTAAAAGCATACTGTATAAACCAAATCTGACACAGACGGCAGTGGACACGACAGTAAATGACACCAAAACACGGCACAGACTTTATTGACCCTAACCCTTTATTTTTATTTCATGTTTGGTACAAACATTCACTCACCATTGAGGTGGATAGCCTTCAGAGATTTACTCGTCAAAAGGAAAATCTACCTGCAATTGGCGGGTGCTAATTTTTAACCTTGCTTACACAAATATATTTATTGGAGAGTTTAAGTGTTTTCACTACTTACACCTCAGCTTGCACTTCTTTCAGTTTATACAGTTGAAGTGCCACTAATTCTGACGTATCCAGATCAAATTTCACCAACACACCCCGACTGACATTTCAAATGATTTCCATGCTTAAAGTTCAACTTCACTCCTAAATTGACACTCCTGCTTTCGCCCAGGCCTTCAGCTGAAACTGAAACTTTAATTTCTTTCACCCCCCCCAACTTCCACTTAAACTTCGTTCACTATTTGAACTTATTGCAAGCATTAATTGAGCTAATTTCCTGCAGTAGCCACATGAATAACACATTCATTTTATTTTCTAGTTATTACAAATGTCCCTTAAATTATCCAGAAACTCATCACACTTCATTTTTGTCCAGCTATTATACACAGGAATTATAATAAACATCAACAGAAAGAAAGATTGAAACCAAGAAGACTCTTAAGAAAGCTATTTTCTTTTTTAAGTGTAGCTGATACTGAGCTGACGGACACGCCTTTCCTCTCCGCAGCTCACCCACCCCTCCAGCACTGTTCACTATGTTTTCAATGTACGGTGGAACGCTAGCTCGACTTACCCAGATCTCACAGAGGTCTTCCCCTCTGGCCATAAAGGCCATTTTATACAGCTGTACATCTGTGACCCAGCCTGTGGAAATGTCACACCCGGGTTGTTTGCGGCCTCTGTGCTCTTCCTGGCGTGAGGGACACTCTCTGTTACACCCTCTCACCCACAGATGCCAGTCAAGGATGACCGGGCCTCACTAATACATGCTAATGCATTCATAGTGGAACATGTGCTGCGAACCGCACATTTCTCCAGAGCTTGATTCATACTGTACATCGATGCTAATGTTTAAAACATTTGACCCCCTCATAGTTTTGATATCAGTGCGAAGCAAAACGAGTTAAATCTGGCTTCGCTCGCTGTGATTGGCCTGGCGACGAGACCCCATGCAGCACATGTGCACAGCGCCGTCACGAAGTGTATTTGCAGGGGATTATCTCGATGATCTGTGATAAAGTGCTCAACTGTTTTCCACACACCGCTCTCATGGCCACAAGGGCATTAGAGGCGGGTAGAAACGGCGAGAGAAAGAGGGAGGGAGACAGAAATAGTAAGCGAGCAAGATGGACACATAGAGCGACGGGGAGACATTGAGAGGTAGAAACAGAGGAAGACAGAGAAGGAGAGAGGGGAGAAATGAGCAGTGGCAGAAGCGACAGACTGTGAGTATGAGATGGCAGAGAGGGAGAGTGAGAGAAAGAGGGGAACAAAGAGCATATTGTCAGTGCTGGGCGCTAATCGTCCCCTCTTAGGCTGCCAGAGACAACAGGTGAGAGCAGTTTGACTCCCTGCAGGCTCCATGAGGCTTTCAGGGTTGTGTGTGTATGGTGTGTGTGTGTGTGTGTGTGTGTCGGGGCCAGGGGACCTCAGGAGAACTCTGCCAATGCCAACTCAAACGGCAAATGAGGAGTGAGGGCCGCACCATCAAAGGCTTCTTTTCAGACATGCCAGGACCTTAGCTGTATATATGCTGTAGGTGTATGTGTGTGTGTGTGTATTAGTATGCATGTATGTGTATTGTGTGTTTCCATTTGCATTTCCATGTGTATTATGTTTTATTCCATCTCTTCACACCAGCAGTAATAATGGTGCATGTGTTCAAAGTGACAACAGGAGTGGACACCGCTTCGACGTCGAGAGAAAAAATACAGTCTTTGATGTTTATAAGAGTGCGTGGGCTTATTATGTGTTAACAATGTGACAAAACATGTGACCCACAGCAGCTGTTTGCAGAAATCTCACCTTCAGGAGCAAGGAAGTGGCTGCAGGAGAGATGAAGAAAGAAGCACGAGGAGAGTCGCTGGTATTGACAGGATTATAATATTATAAGAGATTTGTGAGGAGGTATAGAAGGAGGAGACCTTTTTTTATTCATGCCAGCTTTCCCTTGACACTGGTGATCTGGAGATGGTGACTGAAGAGGGTTATTATCATCGTTTTCATTGCTTATAATAAAATTGTACTTACCAAGGTAATTGCTGAGATCTCAGCAACATGGCAACATTAGTAAAAACTACTCACAGTATCCGTATCCGTCACGTCACCCACAGGTTTCTGAAGAGCCGTTGTGAAGCTCAGAGTGTAGAGGCTGTGGCCGCTGCCATGTTGGCAGTCCTGCCTCTTCTACCTCCCATTTAATCTAAAATTTGGCAAAGACGTGGATCATTGACAGGCCAATGCCTTGCTGTTCAAACAAGCCACCTGTAACGGCTCCCAAATGAATCAATCAAAACTGACAAGCTAGTTAATTATGCAGAACTTTAAGCCTTAATATAATTTGAACAGGTGATTTAAATCAAAATTCAGACTCAGTACAGTTGTCATTAATGGGGAATTAGCTACAGAGGCCAAAACTGTTTTTTGTACCAGGCTGTAAACATGTTTATTTCTGCTGTGAAGTTGGACATTTGGACATGGGGGCTTGTGGACACTGACTCGTTCTGTAGCCAGCCTCAAGTGGACGTTTGAGGAACTGCAGTTTTTGGCACTTCTGCAGAGGCTTCACTTCCCAGCCACTATAGGCCTTTGATGCTTGCTAAAACAAAGTCCATCAGGGCAACAAACAAACAAAGCAGACAGTCAGACAAATACAATATGCAATTACAGTATACAGGGTTGTGACTTTACAAATTTTCTTACTTTCAATCATACAATTTTTGCATAACTGATAGACGCAATGGTAAGAGTTGACAGCAAACCAATGATTGGTTAGAGCCCCTGTACACCTATATCCACCCACACACAGGTGTTTTCACTTATGGAGCCTGATTACAAACTTTACGGACATGTCGGCTACAAATTTTGCTTGATTGACAGCACCTTCAGTCTTTGCAGCACCTGTCAAGGCAGGACAAGTTATCGTTTTTATTACAATGTAGAGTTTTGTGACATCCCAGGCTAACAGCATCCAACTCCGACCTGACTGGACGTCTAATAATTGATTGGAAACACCTGTGAGGAGAGCGCAGAGCCTTTAACAGAGGAGCGAAGTGAAAAGGGAGAAACCACAGTGAGCTAACAACATGCATGGAACTCTCACAAAGCTACATTAGGAGTATAATAAATATCCCCATTCATGCCAGCGTTGCTGAATGCTCATTTGGATCGCACACTTTAGGACACCTGCCATGGCATGTCTGATAATGCAGTCATGGAAATATGCATTGGTTTGCTGGTGGTGCCTCATGCCAGAGAGCAGATGTGTGACAAGCACAGTGACATCTTTTGGCAGAGCTTTGGTATTTGTGATTTCAGCCCTCACAAGTTGTACAGCAACGAAAGAAATATCACTTTACAACAGCGATCACGACCATTTTAGGTGGACTAATGAATCTTTCTATTGTGTTTCTGTGGTAGTTCAGAAGACGTATGAAGGAGTGAGTGGAAAAGAGTTACAGTGGAAAAGTGCAGAGCTCTGTTGTGCAGAGCATGGAGAGTTAACTATGCATGCAGGGATAAACAAATGTACTGGAGTCACAGCAGACCATGTCAAGAAACATCTGGGGGCAGTGTGTGTGTGTATTTATGCTGGCATATTTGTATTTCTGTGTGGGAGACCACATCCCCGTGATCATCACAAGATAAAACCTATTAATCCATCATACATGTGAGTATTTTGGTCATTCACCAAAGTTAAAAATAAGAGCGATAAGGTTACAGTGTGGAGTTTTTAGATTTGAGGCGTGTTACCACTGAAAGTATTCTTAACAGAAGTTATGGCCGTCGTTACTGGACTGGCAACTTGAGCTCAGTTGGATTTGCCAAGAGATGACCTGCAACAGGAAAGAGCCTAAAGTTGTATTCCCTGTCAAACCAAGATATAGTACCTCTGGGGACACGGCGTCCAGGGAGTTTAAAACTGAATTTTCCACCTGGGAACTAGAGTTTTAAGCTTATGGCGATAAAAAATGTTTAGACTTGGTTTTGGCTAGTATTTAGTTCATATATCCATTATGGTGCCAACCATGATAATTGATACAGATTTTCTGCACATTTTCTAATTTTTTGCACCTTATTTGTGAGTGTGATTCTACCATGAGTTGGGATGGTTGATTTTGGCTTCACGTAGCTGGACTTTTTGATTAAAAAAAAACACAATTCAAGAGCCCAGAGCTTTCTCAACTGGCTGACTTATCTGTAGCATTCCTGGTGCTGTGGGGAAATTGCATGTTTTTCCATTCATTTGAGTGGAGGTAGTCAGATTTGGCTGTGGTGTGCCAATCAGGCGATGAAAGCAGTCAAGCCTCCACAGTCGGCCTGAAATGTCTCTAAAACTGAGACTATCCAGGTGGATTCATGGATTAAACTCTGATATTCTGATATATTTTTTTTATTTCATGTACCCAGCTTCTGAATCTGAATCTGGCTCACAATTTATACTGCAAAATAGAGACACAGAGAAGTTTCTTTTGAATTGTGTCCAATGGTTTGAGAGAGAGAAAGCGAGCAGTGGTTGGGAGACATTAACATAATACACACATCAGTTAATGAGAGTGAGGGAGCACCAGTGGCGATAAAACTGGTTAATCAGAGAAATAAAAAGTTATTTCCTGATTGTTTTACAGCATTCATGCAGCTAGATTATGTCTGAATGTACCCTTAATCACCACTCATCTTCCCCTGACTCTCCTCTCTGCTCCATTTGTTGAGATTCATCCCTCTTTCCCTTCCTGCTGTTGCACTGTGACTGACCTCAACATGGAACAACCACACTTTGCATTTTGTAGCTTACACATTCATAACTTGGTGAAAAACAAGTAGAATAATTTGCAAAGAAGACAGCGGCACTTTAGTATAACACCTGATAACATGGCTGATGTTTCAGGCAAGTCAGTGATTTGCTCTGGGCCAAATGGTGCCTGGCATGATCATGTGACTAATGATGATATAAAGTTTCACAGATTAAGGAAGACAACATTTCAAAAGATTACATACGCATAACAGAAGTATCCAATGACTGGAGCAGTATTCTCTGTCTGAGCTGCAAAAAAACAACTCAACATATCAGGAATTATACTTGTTTTTTACTTTAAGGGAACAACCATTCTTGCCTTTCTTTGTCTTTGCAAATCGACTAGAAGTTTATACTTCCTCTCACGTGCCAGCACAATGTCTGGACATATATAACATAACAACATGTTAGGGACAGTGTGAAGAAATCCAAAGGTTTCCTCAGTCTCTCATGCTTCTACCTAACCTGAGATAAACTCTTCCACCCGGGGCAGCTACGTCTCCCTCACCTGGGGCAATTTATGAAGCCATGAACATGACATCATTTGAAAACAGCAGAGTTGCCAGGCCGCTGTCACCAAAGTGGTCGCTTTCCAGACGTCGGCCACAGACTTGAAATCCTCTCCATAATGAATGAAAAAGGGGACAAGGTGCATCCTTTTAGGAGTCCAAACTAAAGACCTCTTCCTGCTATAGCATACAGGGACCAAATGAGTCATGGCACGAGGACTACCTGTGAGGAAATACCACATAGTTTGGTCTCTTTTCAGTTTTATAAACAGACCAGACCTTTGTCTGTTAACAAAAACCAGCAAGTTCATTCACATCCTGCACTTACGAATATGAGAAAAACAGCTTTGCAGTATTTTATCCTGATGGTGTTATAGGAGGTAATTTAGTGACACACACACACGTGCACACAGTGATACTGAGAGTTTAAAACTCAGTGACAGACTAGAAGAGACAGGTTATTGTGTCTGGGAGCACACACACTTGCAGCAGAGATGGACTTGGATCGGGTCCAGACTGCCTGCCGTGCCAACTGTCAGTCATATTACACCGCTAACAAAGAATGCAATAAGTACCAGCTAATTAAATCAAACTGGATACACTCTTAGAAACGAATACCAGCTCACAGCTTAGATTTCTGTTTTTGTGTCACCGACATCCAGCACTGTGGAATCGATTGCTTTCATACCCGCTTCTGTCAGCCAGGAAGAGACGTCCACACAAACACAGATGCCAAAACCCTCCCGGCCAATGACCCCTGAAGCAGCATGGTGTGTACTACTAATTAAAGTACATTAACACATGCACCACAACTGTTTTTTTCCTTCACAGCTCAGGAAGAGAGGTTGTAAAGTGTTTCCCTGATACAGTATTCTGTATCATTATATCCCTCTCCCTTCGTTTGATGTGCTGATCTTCAATCGCCCTGCAGTGGAGGGGCGAGGAACATCAGAAAGCTTTACACTCCAGCCAACTCGGGTTTCAGGATGCTGTAACTTTTTGAACTTCATGCTGTTTCCTTGGGATTTTCTACTTGTGGGGGAGAACTTTATTTCTACTGACAGGTGACCGGAGAGATGTGGCAAAGAGGGTGCGGATCGTGGAAATGGGTAAACTGTGAGAGTTGAGAAGTTAGGACAGCAGTTTAAAAAGTTTGGTGTCGTCGCAGCCTGATAATCAGATTGAACTGCAACCATTCAGTAGGCTGGAACCAGGAGGTTTTAGGTCTATAATCTGTATACTACAGCTGCCAGGGAGCATGTGGACAGACTGTAGAGTGGTTCAGCTAATTTGAAATAAAATGAATGACTTAATTTAATAAATATATTCACGATGATTATATTTATTAATCAAATACTGACACATCATTTAACAATCTAGAGCTACTTGATGTGTGTTTGTTTCTCATTTTCCATAATCCAAAAGGTTTGCATTTGATGACCTGGGAATGAGACTCAACAATCAATTACCCTACAGTATGACTAACCCCAACTGTAACACCTGAGCATGTGAGAGAGCATGAAAACCAAGCGGCAACCTCAACCTCACCTGAGGAACACCAATGATCAGCGTCTTTGCTGATTTTTGGATTAGGCGAGGGGTGAAAAACATAGGACTATCAACGTTTGATCAGATTTTGAAACCTGGAAACCGGTGGGTGACGACATGGATACGCTGTCCATTCTTTATGCTGTCAGTGATTATATTACAGGTTCTCTCTGAACGACACAAATAAATAAACAGTTTTAATTAATCAAGTTATGTACAACTGAGTAAATCTGTGTGACACCCAGGGGACTGGATCTCTGCTCTGTATGATTGATAATCCAGCCTTGCAGGGGAATTATGTATTTATTCATTTAGGAGAGATCTACTTTTTTGGGATGTTTGACGAAATCTCCTACAAAAAAAGACATTTTCATCTATCCATCTAATCATCTGAATCCTAAAATCTCATTTACCAATGTTACCAATCTCACCACATTAACAATCTGTTATCTGTTTACGTGGTGAGATCGTTTGGCCTGCTTCAAATACGAAATCGACCGTTGTCTAAAAACTCTGTGCAAACATGTCATTTCTTGATTCTCATGCTGTGCAGTTGTGGTTCAGGACACTGATACTCTTTTCTAGACAATTCCCAAAACGTGAGCTCGCACAGGGAACAGGAGGCATTATCTGGCCCCACTGGCAGCATTTATGTTTTTGTTGTTGAAAGAAAAATAAATCTTGAAGTCTGAACATAAGATTAAATGACACAGACAGATGACTTTTGCAGTAAAGAGGACCAAACATGGTGCAGAGATAGGACGAGGGCTCATAGTGTGTGAATGTGTGTGTGTGTGATCAGACTCTATCCATGACGTTGTCCAGCCCCTGGCAGTGGAAGGGGTCTGAGGTCTGGGCGCCATGGAAACTGCCCATTGGGCCTCAGTGGGGAAGAACATCATGCACGCATACGCTCTGTTTCTGTTGGACCGCCCTGCAGGAATTCACTTATTTGTGGAAATGTTAAGAATTCAAGCAATGAAGCTCAAAAAAATTGAACACTAACCAAAAACTAAACACTTCCTGAGCTGTAGTGGGATCACCTTGGCAGTTCGGTACAATGATGCTTTGGGTCCTAATCTGGTTCTTGATTCTTGATTTATTATTTCTACGGCTTGAAAAACAGATACCCCCCCCTTCCCAAAAATAAAAACAAAGACCTAGCTCACTAGCTACGAGACAAGCAAGCAACAACCCTCTTCCTCCTTTCAATCCCTCTCCCACATGGCTGGCTCTCACTTTCCCTCAGCAGACAATGGCCTCTCTGTCTGGACTGTTTAACCACTTTCTCACCTATCCCTAAATACTCACGCACACTCTCGCAGACACGTACTTAAGACAAATCAGTACAATTTTCATCTATGGAAACAGACAAACACATGCATGTAGTCACAAATGCAGACGCGCACTCGCGGCCAAAGAAGGCAAAAAGCAGCAATAACGCTGGTGTGATACCATCCTGAGGATGCCAGGGCAGAGCTGAAGTGTGGCGCATGCCTTTGATGTGAATCCAGAGCATGGGCATCAACAACAAATTACAGATACAGATACCAAATTACACCCTGTCCTGCTTTGATCTGTAAAACCGCATGTCTGCTTCAACAGAGGTAATAAGATTGTGCGCGTGTGTGTACATGACAGTGTGTGTGGTGTTTGTGTACATCTTTGCCTGCATGATCAGCGTTAACACAAGTATGTGAATATGCATGAACTTCCATGCAAGTTTGTGTATCTACATGCATGAGTGCAAATGTGCAATGATACGTGTAGTGTGTGTGTGTGTGTGTGTGTTGAGAGTGGCTCATGCAGTTTGTGTATTGGAGGGCAGCAGTTGCAGTGTCGGGCCGTGGGGAACTAAACCCTGGCAGAGGCTTGTAGGCGCCTGGTAAAAACATGTTCCTGGAGACCTTCTGCCGAGTTTGTCTTGTCGTCACGTCGTCCACAGCGCACTCCCCACTCTGCCTTCACAGCCGACGATGATCGGGTTGCATCTTGGATTTCCATCTGAACCACCCTCTAATCTCATGACAGTTGAGCATGAATGGAGCCACTTCTCAGGCCTGTAAGGTCACTCCCTCGCAGGAATTAGCACAACACATGTTTATGTGTTCCTCATTACCTAAATGTGTCTGAGGTTTTGGAGTGACCCACTGAATGACTGATGATGCACTCTGAATCAAATATTGTGGTGATGTTATGTTGTAATTATGAATGCACTGCGGTTACAGTGATGTTTTAAAGAGACAAGCAGCTTCCTTTTACAGACGAGATGAATGATATCTGTGCCTTGAGATGAGCAACAAGAGGATAGTCAAAATAACTGCACCCCGAACTTTGACTGTCATCGTGACAAGGAGTCATTTGTTAGCAGAAATAACTGCAGCAGTGTAGCATAAGGAATTTATTTCACTCAAGCTTTTTCCATCGCATCTCATAAAAATGTTGTCACCTGGCTTGAAGGTTAAATAAAAAAAGAAAAAAAAAAGAGCACAATACAGTGTTGTGAAACACACACACGAGGCAAGACAGCTATAAACAGTATATAAAATCATTACAAGCCAGAAAAGTCACATAAAATATTAGAAAATGTTAAGTCATCAGTATAAAATCACATTTAAATATGTATTATTGGCACTTCTTATGTGCTGACAATGCAGCTCTGTATGTGAGTTATGAGTAAGATGTGACACAGTGCATCTTCGTTTAAGCCTTGAGGAGCAGAACAAATTAAAACACTTGTAAAATCACAATGTGAGTCAGAGATAAGACACCCGAAGCATCCTGAAAGATCTCAGACACTAAATATGTTTTTGTCTCTCCCTCTGATCGTCTGTTTTTGTGAAAACATAGCTAAAAAAACAAGAAATATCTTTAGTTTCTAAATTAAACTACTACTAAGTATTGTGGCCATATATGCTCATGTATGGATACAAGAACTAACCATCTGTGAAAGCTAAATACATGTTTGCTGTTGTAAATAGTTCTTTAACAGGGTGATTTGGGGGGGTAATAGAAAAAGGGGGGGTTGCATTGTTGAAGCCAAATATTTAATGTTAACATTAAGTGGAAAAACTATGTGTGTGTGTGTGTGTGTATACAACAGTTTGTCTCCCTGCATCCCCTTGTTAAAGCTGAACGAGTCATCCATTGCTTGTAAATGCCTGAGCAGCACAGCCAGGATAAATGGGATGATGAACAGTGCTGCGGGGAGGCTGAAGGCGCTTCATGGTCGTCTGGCGGCACTTAGTGGAGAATGTGTGCTACTGCTGAGAGGCTTCGAGTCTGAGGTCGTGTTAGAGACTGACATGAGCACGAGGCATTCATGGCATTCATGTGACACTTCAGTCTGTCTATCAAATGTGGCACATTAGTGAAAACACTGATAATAATCTGGCTGCTAATTCAGTGACATACAAGCATTATATGGCTTGTTTACAAACACATGTAAACACTTAGGCCTGCCAACATTGCTGAGTGATGTAATGGAAACTATGAATGCACTGAGGTCTGCTGTCTCACCAGGAGTAGAGGGCAAAGTATGAAGCAGCAGTTGAAGCACATTGACCATGCTGAAAACCAAAAATGTGGTTTGATTTTACTGCTGTCTTACTGATGTCTGATCATTCCTCCCCTAGGAAGAAACAGCAGGATGTAACTAAGTACTTGTGCTTTACTTGGATATTTTCTTTTCTTGTACTGTACTTCACAATTATTTGACAGCTTTTTAGTTACTTTACAAATTAAGATTTATGTGTACAAAACTTAACATGATGCTTTGCCCCGAACTAAACTACCCAACAGCTGATACAAGTACATCAGAAGAGTTAAGTTAAGAAAACACGTAAACACTTAAAAATTAATTGATTTGGATTTACATCAGTGTTTCTCAAAGTTTTTCAACTGTCGTTGTGACAGACGTTAAAAATACAGCTACGATGGCCAGTGGAACCTGGATGTTGCGTACCACCGGTAGTATTCGTACCACAGTTTAAGTCATTTTTTAAGTCATTTTTCATGCAAAAGGAGTTCATGGCAGCTTCTCAAATTTTAATCCTAATTAATTTACTATTAATAGTTTTGATTTTTGGACTGTTGATTGGACAAAACAATGTGTGAACTTTGGACTCAAACAGTCACTATTGGATTGATGGACTAAATAATCAGCTGATGAATCCATAAAAAAAAAAAAATCATTAGTTGCAAAATAGCTAAACTTACTGCACCACTAAAGTCCTGCTAGTGTGTAACATAGTAATTAAGTAGTAAGTACGTTTGTGTGTGTGTGTGTGTGTGTGTGTGTGTGTGTGTGTGTGTATAATTGCACAAAAATAAGAATCTACTTTACTACTTCACTTTACTTGAGCAACACTTTCAATGCAGGACTTTTATTTTGAAGTATTTTTAGTGTTTTTACTTAAGTAAAGGATCTGAATACTTCCTCTGATAGTAAAAAAATACATTCAGATTAAGGAAAAAGTCAAGTAGCTGTTACCTGAGGAGCTTCATTTAGTTTTATACGAGGCACTTTGGAAGTGTAAAATAAGTGTAAATTAAAGGACTTTTGTATATTATTGTTGTGCCCAGTTGTACATATAAATGAGAACGCTTACAAAATGATGCACGCCCTGGATGTCTCCACAGTCTCACAGCCGTGGCCGTTCTGTTGGGGGTCGTTCAGTTCGTCAAAGAGTCCACTGTCAATCATCTCCTTCTGCCACTTCACGGAGACGGCACCTGTGCTGAACTCCTTGAAGAATTTCTCATCCTTGTCATTGAACTTAATGTTTTCCACCTCAGTGCTGTCCCTGAATGTGTTCATGTTCATGGCGTAGACCACGTTGGATTTTGGCACCCAGGGGGGCTCCACTAGTCCGGCCTCCAGACGAAGGAAATTGACGCTTTTGAAAAATGGGTTTTTTCGTGGATCATCACCCCTAGTGTTAGAAAGACACAATACAAGGTTAATGCTTGCCCAAACCCTCTCCTTCTTTTTTTCCCCCAAGTGTCTACCTTTTCTCTTCTCCCTTTCATTCAAATGCAGGAACCAGCAACAAAGAGATAGTTCCCCTACTCAGTTTCAACTCCCTCTTGGTTGCCTCCCATCTTCCCACTGCCAGACAATGGTCAGTCTCTGAACTCTGAAGGAAGATTTCTCCTCTGATCCCTCACCTTACCCTTTATCTGCCTACCCCTTATCCCTCTTACAGTACATCATCTTGTTTCACCTTCATCCACAATATGCAATAAACCTTCACTGTGAGTCAAAGTCTAATCAGCCACAAAGAATAAAAACACACCTCTCTGGATGTGCTGGTTATTTCAAATGTGGAGGTATGTGGATTGTAACTTAAAATATATTATATAAATCTGAGTATTAAAATATGTCAAATACCATGTATAGTGTACTGGCAGTGATTGGGGAGGGATTATTTAATATATGAAGATTTTATTTTATTTCTCTCCTTTTTTTCTGCATAATTTTGCACTTTTTTGTCACTTTTTTTCTCTGTTTATGTCTGACACTAATTGCTGCCATGTCTACCTCATTCTTTTGTAAAAATCATCCGACATTGCACTTTCGATGTATTGGAAAAGTCTTAAATAAACAGATCTTGATTTAAAATGTGTCAAAATAGTGAGCAACCAATTTGTGAGTCTGTAAAGTCATAACTTTTTTGTGCAGCAGATCTACATCATGTTTTGTTCTTTCAGTCATCTCCTGACCCCTTCAAGGTATCAACCTCTACGTTGGGAACAACTGGCCTGTACTAAGTTGGCACTCCTGGTTTCTTAAAACATGTTTTGGGTACAAATGAAGTTTCTTGATGAATGATTTGTCTGCTCCAGCTAGCCTCATGTTACAGTATGCTTGAGAAAGTTTTTTTTTTAATTACCGGCTCCCAAGGCGATGCTGTGCCTTCTTCCTGAGAAAACGGCTGATGATATCTTTGGTGGGAGCATCAAAGCGTTTGTGTTCAAACTTGCACTCCTCCTCCAGAGTGCGGCGAGTCACCTCCTCGTTCTGCACTTTCTCTCTGAAGTCTTTGAAAGGCAAACGAGCGGCCACCATCTCATAGATGCTGCAGCCCAGAGCCCACCAGTCCACAGATGAGTTGTAGTTGTCCTGCCTCAGAATCTCAGGAGCCATATAACCTGTCGTACCAGCCTGACAACACAGAGGGGACACAGTGTGAGGGAGACTCCTTCATACTCTGGGTGTGACTTCAACAATAATTGTAATTGTATAATTTGTTTAAATATTATTATATACATATTATATATGTCTGGTTATGATCTTGGGATGAGGGGGAGCCCCCTTGCATATGTATTGTGCTCTGGTATACCTGTTTAGACTGTACAAATGTTATTATTATTATTAATAACTAAAAAAGGGATATGATAAAACATTTAAGATGCTTTATTTAATTAATATGTTAGGAAATATTTATCATAGTGATCTAAATGAATAAAATAAAAAGACATACTGTATGTGTGTGCTAGTGAAATACTCATACTCACTACATTATTCTCCTACAAAGAGATTTTAAAAATGTATTTATAGACAGAATAATCTAGTCTTGCCTTTTGAAAGTTCATATCTGCAGCAGATTATCTTGCTTGATGTAAAACAAAATTAAATAATGAAACATGGAGACACAAGAAATCTCAAAATGGAGGCCTAAAAATAAGATGCTGTTACAGCAGATATGGGAACAGCTCCTTCAACAACAGACTGCTGGGATCATAAATCTGTCTTATCTGATCTTAAATAATGCTGCATTAACTGCCCTGCATCGGGCCGGCCACTTGACAAATTAGACCTCATTGTGTGCTCTAAATCCTGCCTCTAGTGAGTGGAGACCTGCTGTGAATCTCCTGACTCATCTCCTTGATCAAGCATGTGGAGGTCATGCCTGGTATTAGTCAAGCAATGATTAACCAGCTAATGCCAACAGGCTCTGGTCAGTCTTCCATATATTTGTCAGCCTGTGCAGACTGTGGTCAGTCACCTTTTAATACTGTAAGATGAATTTGGGTCACAGAGTGTTTGTCACGTCAAGACTAAAAGCCATACATCTATTCCTGGTAAGCTACTTGTGGTGGTGGGTGAACAAATATACTGTGTAATGGCATTAAAAAGCAGGCAAATATAGACCGTGGATGGGGTAACACCACAGAGTGCATTTCAGCACAAATGTGAGACGTTGAGCCTTACAGGTTAATCTAGGGAAAGGTCGCCACACTAACCATCTGGCAGATTGTTTTGCCTTTTGGCAGCTCCACAGCCAACCCGAGGTCTGACAGCCGACACTGCCCTTTAGCGTCCAGGAGCACGTTCTCAGGCTTCATATCACGGTACACAATGTCCAGGGAGTGCAGGTGGAGTATCCCAGTGGTTATCTGTGCCGTGTAGTAAACAACACGATCCATACGGATACCCCGCTCCCCAAGCTCGTAAATATGGAACCTGAGGTCTCCTCCGTTCATGAGGTCCATGACTAGGCACAGGTGGATCTTGGTGTCGAAAGTGTAGGCCAAGTTTACGATAAAGAGGCTGTCGACCTTCTCCAGGACCTGCTTCTCCAGAAGAGCTAACCTCTCGCCACCTTTCTTCTTCAAGCGTCTCTTATCCAGCTTCTTGCAGGCATACATTTGGCCTGTGTGTTTCACCTGCACTGCACACACCTGCAAAACAGCAACAGCAGCCCTCTTTTAATATCTGAAACATGTTTCGTACTAACGATAAATGCAAAAATGTGACATATCTACATTCATACTAATATCAAGCTGTAGTTTACCAATATGAGGCAACATTGGCCTCCATAAGCTTCAAGTCAAGATCGTTACGATGATTTTTGAGAATTAGATTTCTGCCACCTACCTCGCCAAAGCCCCCTTTTCCCAATGTCCTAAACTCATAAAAGTATCTCCTAGTGATCTTCTGCTTCTCGTACTCCTTCCACTGCAGGAACTTATAAAAAAAGGGGCTTTTCAGATACTCCGAGAAAGGTTTCCCTCTCAGGAAGTCCCTCGTGGCTTCTTTTATCTGGTTTATTGTCTCCTCATTAAAGTTCTTGTCTGATAACGCCTTGCATCTTTGAGCTTCCTCTCCTGTGAGATAGGAGAGGAAACTTTTGGATTCAGGTTGGCAGAACTTAGCGAGGATGCTCCGTTTGGCCTCCTCTTTAGTTTCATCTTCAGCAAAGCTCCAGTGACTCAGCTCCTCCAGGAACTCAGCAGCGGCCACATACTGCAGGTTAGAGGACTGGAGAAACTGCTGGAACAACTTCCTCCCAATAGGCTGCTGCTCACACAGTGACACGTACTTCCCCCCCACCGCCAACTCTAGTTCAGAGGATTTCTTTGGTTTGGGCAGCGACAGGGTGAGTCTTAGCTTCCTCAGCTCACTGCGATCCAAATTCTGAGCCCTCAGGTAGGACGTGTTGGCCACCAGGTTGTCCAATCCCAACAGGTCGCTCGTATTGAATGTTTTCTTTGACATACCTGGGCCTGATCAACTACACCCAACCCAGGCACAACTGAGCACACCAAGCACCTGCATCCTGAACATCCTCCAGTCTGCCAGGTCTCAAGGAGCATTAAAAGTACTACAGTGCTCTGGGATTTGTTTTTATCTAAGTGTCTTTGCATGCTTATTTGTAGACAGCACTAAGCGAAAGCAACTTATGTGGTTTGAACTTAAGAGGCTTTAGGCTTGTCTATTTTTAGAAGATGCAAAGTGCTTGTGTGCAGTAATTGGGCTTCCAGCATGACACGATGAGGTAGCAGATCCTGACAAGTTACAGTCGATTTATTGTAGCTTCATGAGGTAAAGAAGCCACACACTCAGTATGCAACAAAGTATGCACACATCATTGCTTATTTTAGAAGAGAGATGAAAGACTTCCACCAAATTAGCCGTAATTGGTTAAGCCTAATTTTCCTGAGCTGTTGGGAAAGTGAAGGCTGTATACTCAAAATACTTGAAGCTTTCAGCAGCTCTGCACATCAGATCTTATATTTGAAAATGACATTTTCATCTTTGTTACCTTGTAAACTATTGCATTACACTTGCAGTGCTAAAAAAAATCCTTAATGTCTGCTCTTGGGTGTATCTGAGGCCCCAGTTGGAAGAGTTAAATCAACACCTCTCTGACACTGTCAGCTTTTACAAATGTAGTTATCAATTATTTATTGCAGGATTAAGTGACGAAGGTTGAGTGTCATTAACCACGCTTTTTAATTAATTAATTAAATTATAGCTGTAATGCTTTGTGGAATAGCAGATTGGTCAGTCATTACAAAATTCGATCAATTGATCCTCCAAGTACGTAATTAAAATAATTAATAATCATCTTGCTAATGTGGACTTCTTCTTGTTTTCTTCCTTGCACACTGAGGTCAAGAGGTCTGAAGCAGCGACCTTCCCGTCATTAGCCTCGTGTCTAAGTGAATTACCCAAATCAGTCTTTACCACTTACAACATAACCTGAGAAGAAAACTCTTCAGCACTGAGCTCCATGAATGTGATAGCAGAAATCTCACAAAACATTCATATCATGATATTAACAGTATTAACTTACTCATTCAGCCTTGAAGCTTGAAACTGGAACAAGGCCAAACTGGCTGGCTACAGAATGAGTCAGTCTCCATAAGACTCTGTGATGAATTGTTCAGCTTCACAGCAGAAACACAAACAGCCTTCTAGATCAGCCAAATGGCGGAAGAAGCAGGACTGCCAACATTGCAGCAGCCAGAGCCAGAGCTTCAAAACAGCTCCTCAGAAATACCAGGGAGTGACGTCACGGATACGCAGTCCATTGTTTATACTGTCAGTTGGATAAACATGATCTCAAATTTGATCTGAAGCTTTCTGGCCAATAGTAACATAATAGCAATTATATTTTTGATAGATTAAAGAATAAATAATTATCCTTGCTCAAAAGAAACAAAAAAGATATCTTGGCTGAAAATGAGCCAAGAAATCCATCTAAAGGAGTAAAATATATCATTTTTAACAAGCTGAAGGATGAGTAAAAATCAGTTTGAATCTTCGCAAGAATTAAATTTTCGCTACATGATAAGTCAACTGTCCTTAATCTGAACTAAAACATTGTTTATAGGAATTATATACCAAAAAAATACATGTACAGCTATACATAGTTCTTTATTTTTTAAAAAGACACAGTCACATATTCAAAATGTGCTAAACACCACCACAGACAATAATGTAAAGCTAACATGTGACCAAACACTGCAACGAGGTTCATCCTTCTCTTCGTGACTCTTGATCGCCTCCATCCACATCAACCAGCCGATGACCAACGAGTCTGCGCTGCTTTAATTTTGTCCACCGTCCTCCTTTTGACACCAGGACTACTGGAACATGCAATCATAAGTAGGAGGGCAGTCTGTCAATGTCAAGTTGCTCTCTGCACAGGACGTTGCAGTGATCATTGTCAAGTCTGGCACCACTTCTCGATGCGTTCAGGTGTCGCCTGAAAGCAGACCGCCTACAGTGGAGCTTATTTGCCGATTCTCTGAACCACCCAGTCCTGCTGGCAGAGGGGACAGCGATTGTTCTGCTTCACCCACAGGGACATGCAGCAATTATGGAAGGAGTGGTTGCACTCTCCCCACACGACTGAAAGAAGATAAAGACAGAGCGACATCAGGAGAGAGTAATGACCCAGAACATAGCACAATACTATCACAGTTTAGGTTACACAGAATATAAAAGTACAATCTAATTTCTGTTAACGGTGAATAAAACTGATCTGAATCAGTTTATTACGGACTGATTTCTTTCAGGGGTATCTTATTTTTTCTTTAAAACATGATCCTGAACGATATTTAAAAGCTGGTAACATGAAATAAACAAAGCCAGACTACAACAGGTAGAGTATCAGAGTTCAGTCCATGAATCCACCTGGATAGTCTCGGACACATTTCAGTTGAATCAGTCTGATTGTGCATTTCCAAAATTTGGATCCTGCTTAACGTCTCCGCTGCAGGTTGCTGCGTTTTTTGGCGGATGCCCCTGCAGCCAAAACGCACAACGCCGACTCAAGTGAATCGAAAAAACCTGCATTTTCGTCACAGTTCTGTATCCTGTCTGAATACTGTGAAATGAATAGACCTTTTTCACAGCAGCCAATGATACTAATTAAGGTTTGGCCCCATTCATTGCAGCAGAGACTCTCCAGTGAGCAGACATGCACCACCTTGACTCTGTTTGACCTGAATGGAAAGGTAGTAGTATTAGTATCACTGGTAACACCTGTGTTTACTATTTCATGTCAGAATAGCTGCTAAGGTCTATAATTATTATAATATTTTACAATACTTATGACATACGTTGTATCATAATAGAGCTGCAACACCAGCTAATTATATAAGTGATTACTAAGGTGATTTTTCAGGCTGAAAATGTGAATATTTCATGTTTTTCTTGATTCTAACATCAAATTAAATATCTGTTGGACTGACAGAAACTGGGATGGACATTTTATTTTTCTGACCAAACAATTAATTTAGAAAACTGTGACCAGTGTCTCATAACTAACTTAACTCGAGTGTTTCACACAGACAAAACAATGAGACAGCCTCTGTGTGTGTGTGTGTGTGTGTGTGTGTTGGTGTATTTGACAGCTCCCACACATTAGCTGCAGCTAACATTAGCTCGTCGGATTGAACTCGTTGAGTTTTAACGTGACAGTATCTCACCAACACAGTCCTCCTGTTTGTTTTCCGCCTGGCACCGGAGACAAGCGTCTGCAAATCAAGAACAAGATGTTACAGCGTCGGTCTGTCTTGTACATTACCCCGGTGTCCGAGCCGGAGCTAGCGGGGCTAACGCCGCCTGACTCACCCATCACTTGCACCCTGCAGATGGCACAGGTGTCGCACTCCACGTCCCAGCTCCACATGGCCACAGCGTTCCACTTCTTCAGGGAAAACATCTTGTCCCCGCCCGACTTAGAGCCTGAGGAGGTGTTGTGAGAGAGGACTAAACCCGGCTCGTCACCGTCATCCATCTCTGCAGCGCACGGGTTAGCCGGGCGAGCTAAAGCTAAACAAAATGGACGATAAACACTTGAGCAATGCTAACGCTAATGCTAGCCGGTTTAAGCAGGCGTCCTGTTGTCTCCATGGCGACAGCAGATGGCGCTGTTTCCCAGCAGTTGACGTCAGCACGCCTCTACGCAACACACAATCTGGGAAAGAGCAGATTTCATTCATAAAAAATGAAGCAACACAGTTCCTGTCTCCTTTTGTTGATGTTTATGAATGTTACACACTTTATTAATCCCTCAACTGGGAAATTCTTTTTTCACTCTGTTTTATTTTACATGAATTTTAACCCAGAACACACACACACATGCCGTACAGTTGCCTTGCTCAAGGGCACCTTGTTTACAGGAGGTGAGCTGGCACCTCTCCAGCTACCAGTCCACCTTCCATATTTTTGGTCCATGCTGGACTTGAGCCGGCCAACCTCTGGTTTCCAAGCCAAGTTCCTACGGGCTGAGCTACTGCCGCCCCCATGCACACACAAAAAAACAAACTTGAAAAAACTTGCAATACTTTGCACTGCACAACCAACTGTTACGTATTTCTTTTCTTGATATATCTCACTGTGTATACTGTTAATACTGTTAATTCTGTCTACTGCCATATAGCCATACATATACTTATATTTATATTTATACTGATAATTCTGTTTACACTGTGCCATATTGCCACACAGATGTCTTTAGCTTGTATATATTTTTAGATTTTTAAGATTTGTATATTTTATTATTATTTTTTTTTCTTTTACTTATATATGTTTATGCTGTTTGCACGGGATAAGAGGGAAACGAAATTTCAATACTCTGTATGTACATATAGCAGCATTGACAATAGAGTTTACTTGAACTTGAACTTAAATGTACATGTAAACGTATGCATACGCACACTTGTACATACTTACAATACATAATAATAACTTCATCTGTGTGGACAAGAAATACTATTCTTATTATCTGCAGGTCTGTGTGTCTAAATGTGCCTTTTATATTTCAGCTTCAATGTTTGGTTTTGAATATTTGGGTTACAGTTAGACAGTAAACCATCTACTATTGTCATAGTCTAGTGGTGCCTTCTCCTCATTTCTTCTTGTTCCACTGTTTTCCCCTCCCCTTTTGTGTCTTGTTTGTCTTGTCTCCCTGGGAGTGGCCATCATCATGAGCTGCCAATCTGACTCACCTGCAACCAATACACTACTCAACTCTAGCAGTATATCTACCCCGGCTACATCCATTCTTCGCCAGATCGTTGTTTCGCCTACAGTGGTAGTTATGTTCAGGCCTCTTTAAAAATTGTTTCAGCACTGTGATTTTGGAAGTTTATCTTTCTTTGCTCATAACCAGTCTCTTTGTGCTCAGGACAATTACCACCACCTCCTGCCAGAGATCTGCCTGCCTGCTCTCTTCACCAACTTCTCCCCTGCCAGCCCAGATTGCCTGCTCTCTGCCATCTCACGACTCCCCTGCTTTAGCTCTGCCATTTCCTCCTCATCGGCCATTACCAGTTCCTCAATTTAATAAACCCCTGTTTAAAACTCATCCAAGTCTGCTTTTGGGTCTGTTCTGCAGCAACCTAACAACTATTACAACTGTTTACAATAATCATTACATTTTAATTGGAATGTAATTCCGGATCATTTGAGGTTTTTAAATCCTACCTAAAAACACACTTTTTCTCCCTGGCTTTTAACCAAGTTTAAGTATCTTAGCATTTATTGTAACCTTTTGTAATTATAGCATTATATGTATATTATTTGTATTTACCTGCACAGTTCTTTGGTCAACCTCAGTAGTTTTTAAATGTGCTTTATAATTAAAGTTTGAGTTGAGTAATTATTTGTTCAGTATGTTCCAGTCAGGTATGAGTCCCCTGTTTTGACGTACATGTTTTCTTCTTCAAAATAAAAGTCATGAGTGGAAGTGACTCATTGAAGTTTAAAATATGACACATTGATTTAGGCACTTCGCTGCCATATGTACAAGACATACAGAGAATTGAAATATTGTTTCCCTCATATCCCTGGTGCAAACAGCAATACACATGAAATATAAAAAAATATATAAGTTAAAAAGGTCTCTAAGAAAAAAAGGCAGATCTTAAGGATAGAGGTAGTATAAATATGGCGAATATAGCAGTATAGACAGTGTGGTCTATCAAAAATAAAATATGTATACAGTGTAAACACTATTGTAAACAGTTGGTGTACAAACCTTCCTCACTGAAAGTTTGAAGAGATGTGCAAGCAAGAACCATCCAGCTATCTTTCGATATCCACTTGTCCTTATCAGGGTCATGGAGGGCTGGTAGAAACGAGTAGAAATCAAAGGCTGAGTAACTCCTAGCATGCGCTTTATGCAGCAGACAACGTAGGCAGTAAATACTTATCGAGTCTTGAATTAAAGGACTGCCTAACCAGTCAGTATGTAAGCCCTGAAGCACCATGGGAGTATCTCTTGGATCAGTGCTGCCCTCAAACAGGTGTATCTCTGTAAGAGTACTCTGTCAAATCATAACTGATGTAGTGTGTATGTGGATGATCATTCCTCTCTGACTTTACTACCAGAAATCTGGATGGTGTCAGGTACTGTTTGTGGGCACGGTGCCATGTGACACTCTATATGTCATATATGTCTTGTAAAATCCACCTCACAGTAAATAACATTTAATTTTATAGGAACCCAAACATAAAAAATATCCTCTGTGTGTTTATGAGATGGTGTCTTAAATCTTTCACCTGTATCTACACTGTTAAACACCAAATGCACATAACATTTTCTTTTTCAATCCATCCATGTGCAGTCCTCCCTTAGATCAGATCCAGGATCTGAGTGAGTGCAACAATAAAAAAACTCTCCTTGTGCATAAAGTGCAGATCATTTGCACCAAATGAAGATTTATATTTAACTATACTCTATCTATCTATCTATCTATCTATCTATCTATCTATCTATCTAAATGTGTTCACATGCAGCACATCCAACATCCCACCCTCTCACGAAGCAAGAACTTGCTATTGTATATCCTAAATACACACATTTCCGACTGTCCTCGAATGCAGCAGAGACTGGACACAGAGCTACAGTGAAGTATCCACGCAGCAGATGTGGCCTGTGGTCCTCAGGAGTCATTGAGAGAAGATTTGTGAAGCTGAACTGGTTGCAGAATTGGAAACTGTCAGAGGGAACTTTTATATTTAAAAAGACAGGATCTGATCTATCATGACTGCAAGGATCCAGGGAGCGACAGGAAAGGACAAACCTGTGCCAAAGAGCAGAGCAACAGGTAAAGGACGGAGAGTTGGTGGATGTGGTCAGGTACATTGGATAGTGACAGGTTGCATTAAATATATATTTTATCTTAATTACTCTTAGCCTGTTGAACTTACTGAAGATAATTGATTTCAGGCTGGTCCATAACTTATTACACATGTATGTTGTTGCCAGTGAAATATCTAAACAGCAACAAAAAAGATCAGGGACATATATTTTATTTTAGTATTAGATCTCACTCAGTTTCCTTCATTTCAGTGTGTATTTATGATGTGAAACATATGCTTTCAGCTCACTGCAAAAGCTCAGAGATGTCATCATTAACTGTGTAATTTTTTCACGTATGTCTGTCAATGTATGTCCCAGAGTGCTTCTTTTTTTCAAAATAAAACATGTAGCCATGATGTTATAGCCTAATGGTCATGTTCATGGTTGGCTTAGAGAAGGTTTACTGCTCTGTTTTTATTTCAATTTGTTTCTTTAGAAATGAAATATTCAGAGAACTGTACGTGTGTGTTAGAAGAGCCAACCCTTAGGACTAATGTATATCTGATACTCAATATTAAGTAAATAGTGATGGTAATATACATTTTATTTTTGGCAGTAGCACTAGAATATTTGTACACTATTCCTTCACATGTGTTGTTGTCTTCTCCTTTTAAATCAGGATCACCACCAGTTTTAGTGCATTTTAGGGGTGCATTGTTTACACCTGTAATTATGACCTTTAGTGAGCAACAACAGAGATAAAGATAGATTTTGGATTTTTCTTAACTTTTTATTATTTTATAGCAAATGTGTTGATGTTTTTGGGATTTTCTGTTTTATTAAATCTTAGACATACATTTTAAAAACATAATAAAACCCCAATGCAACATAGGTAATGTACTGAATAATAAAAGACCCTGATATTTAGTTTTCATGTTCACTGCATGGTCTTTCTGAAATAACTCTGGTAGATTGATGACTACATTTATTAAATAACGTGGTGCATGCTTGTCTGCTTGCATGAAATGATTGTGACAATGTGATTTATTCCTGGTAGATAAGGTGTATCTTCTCAGAATTTTATTGGTCGATCTTCCAAAATGTGAAAATCAAACCACAATTAACCTGATGTGTATAAATACAAATAAAAAGAGGAATGTGTCTGAAAACACAATTATTCCAACTTTATGGGCAACACTGTGTATTTAGATTTTGATATATGTTTGCCAGCAGTTGCCTTCTTGAAGGGCACATCATTGGTTTTCCAATTAGAGCAAATTAGTTTCATGTGTTTTACTTACACTGCGTAACATATAACGTGACTCTCTCCTCTGCAGAGATGATGGTGAGGGCCAGGAGAGCTCTGTGGCTGATACTGGGCATGCTCAGTCTGTCTCTGCTGCTGGTGGTGCTGGGAGTCTACACAACAACCCAAACAGAGAGCCTGAACGTGTCTGGCTACACTTCTGGAGTGATTGTAAGTCATACTCCGAAATGTTGATTTTAAACTTTTCTTCTGCCACTAACATTCTCCCCTTTGTGATATCCATTATGAAGCTGCAGCTCTTTAGGTTCACAGTGAAGGCCAAAAGTTTGATGGTTTAATGGTTTGCTCATCGTGGTCTTGAGATGGACATAATTTTAGGCAGGCTGTGAAACATCTCTGTGCTTCAGTCAGACATCCACATGAACACTTTCTGCAATGATTAGAGAGCTGCTTGACTGATATTCAAGTTTTGTCATGAAACTAGAAAAACATAGTGTCTTCTGCAAGTATCGTCAAATCTTTCCTAAATCACAACCACCCAGTGGATATATATGCAGTGAGATCTGGGTAGTTACGGATTAATTCTATATTTTTTGACCACCTTTAAGCTAACTTTAAACTTTTTATTTCCTTAGAATAAATCCAAATAATAACAATAAGTCTCACCATATCTTTACTTTGCATTGTGTTCATTATATTATGTTCTCTGCAGCTGACCCTTGGATCGTTCCTGGGGCTTCTGGGACTCCGCCTGGAAGAAAACCGCAAACAGCTGGTACATTCTCCTGCTCTCCTTGTATCTTTTCATCTCACACAGACATCACAGACACACACACATGTTTATCCTGTCATCATTTTTTCTCATGTTTTTCCTGTGCACACCCAGCCCCGACCCGCCAAGAGGGAGTATATTTTGGCCCAGAGAGAGAGAAACAGAGATAACTGTGCTGTGAGACAGCTCGTGGCCAGGATCAAATTTTGTCTCTTGTCTCAGCCTAAGCTTTTAAAATATCTGGATTCTTTAATCCTGGTTGGCAGTAAAAAGACAATAGAAATAACAGCTTAACAACCATGACTAAGCATCTCAAGGTGCTTTTACACTACTGCATAAAACTTCATTATGAGTCATAGTTGACTTTATTTTCAGTCACAGAGAGTTTTGCTTTTTTGACACTAAGGAAAATGTTTCTCTACAATACTGCAAGTGGCCAAATTTGAAGCTCAGTGGCGAGAACATATCCAGGTCTTTTTATACATCCAGGGTGTAAAATGATCACCTGAACTGAAATCATTTTCTGTAAATAGAGCCCCCTAAACACTGGACCTTTAAATCAATAAAGCTCTTATGAGCACCAGATCAGCAGCATTTAATCAGATTGATATGCTATGGCTATTCATAGACCACAGACAACAATGAACTGTTGTGACCTCCATGATCACCACCATTACATTACTGGTTCTATTTAACTGTTATTTATACATGTGTCTATAGTGTGTACATAGTGTTAAAATAGGATATTGTATAGGTGTATATTGTTAAAGTTTTGTTTTCTTGCTATTGTTTTCTTATTATCTCACTTACTGTTTGGGAGCTGCGGTAACAAAAACAATTTCCCTGCAGGGATTAATAAAGTACTTCTGATTCTGATTCTGATTAGCCCAATATTTCTGCCTTTACACAGGAAATATTCAAATACAATTGAGGATCATGAAATCATGAAAGCTCAGGTAGCAATGAGTAGAGTGGAAGAGATCTAAAACAGATAGTTTGGGGAAGGCGTTTAGTTCAGTTGGCCGCCCCATGTGGGAAGGCTCAGTCCTTGTAGCAGAAGCCCAGGGTTCAAATCTGACCTGTCGCTCGTTCCCGCATGTCATTCCCTGTTTCCCTCTCTCCGCATTCCTGTCCCCCTTCAGCTGTCAAGCATGCTGTCAAAACAAATCAGTGGCTAACACGATGATCTCATTTCATCTAATATTATGATTCTGAAGAGTCACTGCTTAAACAAATTACTGTATTATATTCCTGTTCTGAGACTGATACGAGGCATTATGACAAATTCTTTCAGTCCAGCTTACAGTAGCTGCCATGTGTCTGACTGTTCCTTCAGCACAGATAGATAGCAGAAAAAGAATCACTACAACATACAAACTCTGTGACTGAAATTTGAACTATAGGTGGAGGCTTTAAATAAGTCCGTCTAGGTTTTCTGTCTCTCCCTGCATTTTACATTATTTGTTATCATTTCTAACTAAACTAAACTAAATGTTGACATTTTCATTATCAAAGAAATGATATGTAGACAATGACATTCACATACTGTACATACATAGGGACACATTTACTCCTATACAGTATGTACTGACATAACAACAACAATAAGAATAAGAAGACGTTTATTTAGTATAGCATGTTTCACAGAGCAAGGCCACAAAGTGCTTCACAAATAAAAAACAATAAAACATGAGCAATAACAGAACATGCAGACAGCTACAGGCTACAACAGACATCACTTCAGTCATGATCACCTTTAGTTGTCATCTGTGTATACATGGGACAACCAGTAAGCCCTGTGGGTTAGAAGATCTAAGTGACCCACTTGTGATGTAAAGGTGCAGCATATTGGAGATGTACTCTCCAATATGGTGCCTGACCGTGAAGGGCTCTATATGTGACAATTAAAATGAATCCTAAACCCGTTCAACCCTAAAAAGATGATGTGGGAGTGATGTGTGTTGTTCTTCTCAACCTCAACACTCTGCAGCATCCAGAGACGCCTTACTTAGGAGGTGATGTGATATAACAGCAAGTCTAGCAATGTTTCTCAGGGGAAAGAAACAAGAATGTTTGAGTGATTTTATGTGTTGTTCGAAGTACAAAGCTTGATTAAAAATAAGATTTTCTAAGAGAGGATTTTACAGCTGGAGAGATCCAAACCACTAAGCGACCTTTGGAGTTATTGAATCTTATGCAGTGATGAGGACCTCAGTGTTTAACTGCAAAAAATCGTTGGCCATCCAGTCCTTCATGGTATTAGACTCATAACGCCTAGAACCCACATCCAGTTAAATGTCAATATGAAATTTTAAGTAAACAAAAGCATGTGCAGGAGAGATGGGAAGATTTTGTAGCTAACATCCATACGTGAAACATTGTAGCTAAACAAAAGCTCATTGGTTTTGTTACCTCTGTGTTTCTTACTGGATATAATATATTTAAAATTTCAATTTTCAAATTCAATTTTCATATTCCATAATTCCATAATTTTCGATTTCGTACTAAATATATCATATGAGTCTTCACAGACATAAATGTAAAATGTTAATTTTAAGATTTTATGTAAAAATACTCATTTACATTTTTGTCTGTTCTCAGCTGACAGCTGCGATTGTGTTCCTCAGCTTTGGGATCATCACCTCTTTTTTCTGCGTGGTGATTGATGGCGTCTGTATTGTCTTAAACATGGTGAGTTACCTGCACTTGCATGTGTATTCTGTAACACTAGACATAATTGTACTGGATGATGAATCAAAACAGTAATAATGGGCCCGTTAGGCAAACCACCATGGTTGGTTGACATTGATCCACCTGGAAAGCTTTTTGGCCTGCGGTGTGCGCCAACATCTCTCCCTTAGTGATATTGACATGTTCATCCATGATAAGACTTCCACAAATTATTGCTCAAGCTTGATAACATTTGGCAGCTATATTTTATGTGTTTTGACCAAGTAAATTACCAAAAAAAAAAGTATGTCGAGATCTCTGAAGAGTTCAGATGTGGACACCAAATGTATTGATGTTGATTTAATATAGCGCTGCCTCCCTAAAAGAACATCCAAGAGGTTAAGAAAGCAAAGCTACATTCCTGTTTTGACCTTTGAAATAAAGACAGATTAATCTAATTTAGATCTGAATTGTGGAAGACTCCTTACCTCTTCTCATCCAACTCACATCAGATTCATACAGTAGGTGGATGTAACACCCTGACAGTCACTATCAGTGATCAGTGATGAAATTGAGTGAGTATTTTTGTAATTATTTAATACAATTACAACTTCTTAAAGAGCTTTAAGAAATATTTCAGCAGCTTTGCCTTGAGGTTGTCAAGCAACCAGTGGAGACTCCAGAAAGTCTCTTTGCTTGGCCAAGAAATAAATAAATTCAGCGCATAATCTCCTGTATACTCAGAATTTGTATTTTTTGTACACTTTTTTCATTACAGATTAAAGAAATAAACAAACAGCTCGCCGTCTGTCTTTCAGCCTTTTATTTCAGAAAGCTCTCACCAATAACTAAAAGTCTACTCTACTAGTCTATTTACTCTTGTCTGGCAGCTTCTTGCTTGACCGATCTCTCCTTTTCTCTTCTTCACTTGCTCTGTCGCCCCCGTGAAATAGTTGGTTGTATGTGACTTAATGCTGCAAAGTATTACATATTTTTTACGGGTGATCGTACCCAGAGCACATAGTTATGAATGACAGAGACACCATTCACTGGATTATATTATATTATTATAGATATTTTGAAGCTGTTATTTTAAGAAATGTTGAAATGTTGCTTTAATTATAGGAAGGTTGTGTCCTGCTGTTTATGTTATGAGTTATGAGTGTAGACCTCCCTTTAAGTTCTCCTATTTATCTCTGTTACTCCCATCCTCAAACTCGCCTTTGTTATGATTGTTATGCAAAAAGCCAATCTTTGTCAAACCAGATAAGAATCACATATGCATTTTTGTCTGAGTCATGTCTGAGTTCCTTTATATACCATATATTATATTGTGTTTCATATTCCTTCCTTCCTTTCCTCAGCGGGTCCCATTACACAATGAAGTAATAGAGACAATAACATTATCAACCAGACATTAGCACAATTATTAATCAACATAACTCCACCTGTGTTGTTTTATTTTACCATAAAATGTGTGAGATGTCAACATCAGTGCTGAATCTAACCACACACATCGTACCAAGGACAATGATGGACGTTAAGTCCAGGACTTAATTCCTGACAAAGTCTGATGTTGTTGTATTTCATAAAATATTTCAAAATGTAAAATGTTTGAAAAACAAAAAAAGGGAGAGAGAAGTGAACCTAATTTCACCAATTCAAAAGTGCCATAAACAATATTTTGTGAGTGATTTGACATTGAACAGCCTCCAAACTCAACACAGTTAACTGACTTCATCTGTATTTAGTCACTCTGTACACATGCCTGTCTGTATTATATTATGTACTAAATGTGTTTTGCATTATGTTATCTTCACTTCTTGTTTTTATTCCTGATAAAGGTGTATCTGTTTTATTGAAATGAAACTCTGTGGATGATATTTCTTCATTTATTAACTTTCATCAGGACATGCGTCCGCTGAAAGCAGGGCGATGTCAGTATTACAGCAGCGGCAGCAGCTACATCTATGAGAGCTTTTACACTGTCGTGAGTAAAAATTATAAACAAGTTATCACAATCTGAATTACGATTAAAGCAGCTTGATTAAAACTTATATCAGCTATAAACCAGAAAAATAAGTCTTTGTGTTTTTAACTTGCATTTTCTTTTTCAGGTGTCTTGTTGGAATCCAAAGGAGTCTTGTAACATGACCATACGAAGTGGGACCTGTTACTGCTGCGACCTGTACAACTGCGCCAAGTGAGACAAATTCACATCTGCCAAAATATCTTGTCATTAATGAATTAGTTATTGGCAATAAACGGAGCTGTTGTTTACTTCTGCAGTGGAGACTACCTCAACAACTACTACGAGTTTGTTGGAGTACAAAGCTGTGCAGAGGTTTTCACCTTGTACATATTAATTTGGGCACTCACCGGCCTAAACCTCGTGGCCTTCTTCACAGGCATCCTTACCACAGCGGTGCTGGGCAGCATCAAGGACTTGGTAAGACACACATACACGGGACTCTGAGACAAACTGTATCTATATAGGTGGTAGTGCTGCTGAAGGAGCTTTAAGGCCACCACAGTCTCCGCTTTGCTACATTTGATACATTTTGATACATTTACAAGCTTGAGCAGAAGCATCATTGCCTAAATTCATGTAATGAATGAATGAAATGAATCTGTTTCACATCTTTGACTTCCACTGAATATGTATGCATTCAAGCGATCTTTAATTTTCTCTTTGCAGTCAGTCTCAATGCAGCTTTACACTGTTAAAAATGTACATATTACATTTAAACCACAACAATAAAATACCATAAAATATGCCATGAAATATTAAACATGTGTTTCGTTGTATTCAGTAAAACACAGTCATGTTTTAAAACCTTTATTTATTTATTAACCTTTATCCAAGTATTTTATGTTATGCAAAACATGGCAAAACCTTTATTTATATGGCATTCATATGGTACTTTCATGTCAGTTATACAGCAAAACAGTGTTTAGTCCGAATGAAGAGAAAGGAGGCGGGATGAGATCACGACAGGTTTTTCAGTTTTTATTAAGCCAATCATATCTAATCCACTGTACCACAAGGAGCCTGCCAGTGAAATTTGATAGCATCCAACCACAGCTTAAAGCCTTAACCTTCCTGACCTGGAACCATTGTTGAGCTTGCACAAGCTCTACATAAACGGAAGAGAAAAGCAATGAGAAATTGCTGGGATGTCCAGGAAATGTTGCCCATGTGTTGTCTACTATGTGGGACTCATTAGGTGCAGATTTTATTTGGCTCGGGGTACAATGTAAACAAAGTCTCCAGACCTGTGAATTGGCATAATCCCAATGTCTTCAACTGACAATAGAAAAGACAAGACACATACAAACACAAGCAGTGGGTTAAGGAGAGGCTGAGACCATAAAATTCAGAAATAAGACAGATTTATGATGCTGGTGCTATTGTGGAAACGTGCATACACCCAGGTTTAAATTCCACCACGTCTCTTATTTTTCATGTCACCCTTAAATTTCACCTCATCTCTTAAAAAGAAAAAAACAAACATTTATCTGCATGGTCTGGAGCACGTGTGAGGTGTGCAGATTCCTCTTTTATAAATGTGTGGAAAGAGATGTATGAATGTTTCCTGTGTGCACATATTTTTATACATCTGGCCTCTGGACTTCATTACAACGATTTCCGAGAAACCTTTACAGCTTTTAAAGCCAAATAACTTCCTGTCTGAGCTATCACTTTAAATTATCAGATTTACAACAGAGGTCTTAAATGAACTCAACTTTATTCATCCATAAAATCTAAGAACGAACTACCAAACCTTATTTTGGCTTCATATCGGAGCGTCGTCAGTGATTTAATCGACATATAAATCAAATATTTGTTAGTAGAAGGCTCCAGACTATTTTAATGTGTATTTACTTCCTGACTAAGTGTTATTCAAGGACATCTCAGATATTGGATGGAGACAATTTAAACAGAGGCAAACTGAATATAAAATATCCTTTTTACAGAGATGTGGTGCTCCTTGCTTAGCCAGATGATCTTGAGCCCACATGCTGCGTTTGAGGCAAAGACTATTTATCTTGCCTAATTGGAGCATGGAAGTCTCAAACGCTGTGGTCAGATGACTGGAAAACAGTCACCGCCAAATCAGAAACACTACACTGGCTGTCGGTTCACATATCTATTCAAATCCACATCTGTCTGAATGATGTTGAAACAACGCTTTGGTATATCAGGGTCGAAAAACACAAGGTCATAAATGTCAAAAAACAATCCACAGTTATGTTTAAGATCAACATGAAACTGTAAGGACACAACAAGAGTTCACCATGCAATGTTCCTCTTTTGTATTATTTCTGCAAACATTTGCTCATGAACATGATCGTCACCCTCTCCTGCAGAATGAGAAATGCTCACTGAGATCAGTTCATGTAGCTGTAAGTGCACAAGGTCAGATTTTCTCTGCTGCTGCAGCCAAAACACTGTCCTTCTCCTCCACCTCCATGCAGACAAAGCATGGACTCATAGTATGCATCAGCAGGGTTACCCAGGACTGTCTCTGTATGCTAAGCCGCAGCCCATCAGAAAAGTTTATCAAAGGCATTCCATCACTTCTCCTCCTGCTGGGTAAATCCATCAGAGATACTAAATCAACTGTTCCCACCAAACTCTCCTTAAAGACTCAAAAACCATGTGATATATTCTTCGTAATTATATATGTTGCAACATGCTTTATGTGGGTATCATATGTTGTTTCAGTTTCACAGCAGATTATAGAGTTCATTACAGGACAGCACAAAATAGAGGCTATGAAAGTCCGGTCTGCACTCCTCTTGATGTGAGATGTTGTCAAGCAATTATGTGACTTTGAGGTAGATGTTTCTTCAACATCTTTGACAATTAGACACATGGCAACCATGCATCCTTTTCCCCCCTATATTAACAGAGGTAGTGGCATGATTTATGACTTAATGAAGTGTTGTGAGAGAGCTACACTTGCAGTGAAGGCACTGCTGGGATTTGAACCCAGGATCTCCTGTTTACTAGACAGGCGCTTTAACCAACTAAGCCACAGCGCCACACAACACACTGGAGTTGTACACCTGGAATTGCTGTGGATGATGTTAGGGTATGTTTTATTTAACTTAAAAATGACAAGTATGCGAAAGGGTAAATAGTTCAACTACTGTAACACAAGTTATAGCAATTAATGGCAACTGATGAACTTGATCACACACACTCTATCATACCTTGAAATAACACCTTCATACTGACCTCCACCTGATCCATGATCTTTAGAAGTGCAGCTGGTCTGACCTGTAGAAAAGGCACTGCTGGGATTTGAACCCAGGATCTCCTGTTTACTAGACAGGCGCTTTAACCAACTAAGCCACAGCGCCCTATTATTACCTCTGGAAGGGTCAGGATGTTTTCAGAAAGAATTTCCTTTTCTTTAGAGCAGACAAATATGCATCAAAGAAGTCAATTATATATACAATATATGCGGAGTGTACTACTTATATAGTAAATAAATACAGTCTTCATGTCACCGAGGACAGAGTGAGCAACAGACCAGGAGACGATGGGGTGCCAAATCTTCTCAAATTCCCAGAGTAATCGAATTATCTCTAAATGCAGAACTTCTGTCAGCTCAGTTGGCCAGAGATAGTCCCTTATCTCTTCTTCCAACATAGAGAGAATTTGAGCAATCAGTCTTAAAGGTCTATAAGATAAGAGCTGCTACCTCGTATGACCTGCAGTCTCCTCCTTCCTGTTTTCAGATATTCCCCAGCTGATTAGTGATGGGTCGGGCTCTGTCTTCATCTCCAAAATCTTTGAAAATAGTCTAAATATTCTCGTCCTGAAGTCTGCAAATTGAAAAAAACACAGGACTAAGTTAATCTGACTTACAATCTTTTCTTCAACTTATTTACAAAAAAGAAAACACACACACACACACACAGGCTTTATTTTGAGTCTATTTTAAATTTGTTTTAGATTTGCATAAAATGGGCTAAGTAGGAAGGTACCAGGAAGTAAACCCAGAAGCTAGAAAATGTCTTTATTGTCTGCACCATATGTGTATGTTGAGCCATAGTTTTTCAACTCTGAAACATAATGTGTAATTTTGTCTGTAGTTTACTTTGGAAAAGAAATTGAGAGCATCTTCCAGATTTAAAATTATCCTTAAGTAGTGATTTCTCATTAAACTAAACCAAATTCAGTCTGTGGAGAGCTCACTGAGCTTCATGCTGCTAGAGATAGAGCTGATCTGACCTGAGTAAACCTTCACTGCAGGACTGCCAACAGACCAAACAGCCTCTTCTCAACCTTCACTACATGTTGCCAAAAACAACATTTTTTTAAATCATATTACACAAAAAGTCTCCTTTCTGTAAATTAGTCTGTAAATCTGCCACGATGTAGAGATTAGACTCCATAAAATGTCAGATTTCTCTCAGTCATCTTTAAAATGTTTTCACTGTAGGCATGTGTCCAGATTCCCCTCCATCGCAGAAGTTTCCACATCTAGGAGTGGCAAATTATTTGCTACATACCTATGAGATGATTAACTGTCATGTAAATATATTTACATTCATTGTTTGGCAGATGTTTTTTATGTTTCTGGTTCATATCTGGCTGCAGTAAATTTCATAAAAGACAATGAAAATAACAATTCGTAGAATTTATAGATTTGCAGCCTCCAACAGTTTTGGATTTAACTTTAAGCGTGCTGCAGACAGACCACCCAAAGAGTTTTGGTTATTTTCACTGACAGTATAAAGAATGGGCGGTGTATGCGTGATGTCACCCGCAGGTTTTCGAGGAGCTGTTTTGAAGCTCAAAATCTGTGGCTCATTGCCATGTTGGCTGTACTGCCTCTTCTACTAATCTAAAAATTGGGAAAGATGTTGATCATTCGCGGACCTGAGGCCAGGGAACTCAAACAAGTCATCTGTAATGGAACCTACCTGTCAATCAAAGCAGCCATGCTGTTAATTGTGTATAACTTGAAGCCTTAATATAATCTGAACAGGTGAGATTCAGACTCAGACATTCAGACAGTTGTCATGAACAGGGAAAGTAGCTATAGAGACCAAAACAGTTTTTTGTACCAGGCTGTAAACATGTTTGTTTCTGCTGTGAAGTTGGGCATTTAAACATAGGGGCTTATAGAGACTGACATGTTCTGTAGCCAGCCTCAAGTGGTCGTTTGAGGAATTGCAGTTTTTGATCCTTCTGCATTGGCTTCACTTCACAGCAACAAAGGTTGTCACTTGGTTATTTCACATGTATTTGTGTCTTGTTCTTTTCACTGGTTTGAAGTGGGTGGTACTCACTTGGCAAAAGATGATGTTTGGTTATCCACCAATAAGATTTTAGCAACATTTAAATCAAAATAAGTAGTTGCATTGGCTACCGTCACTCCTTTCGATAAACTTACCTAATGTGTGTGTATTAAAGGTCCAGTGTGTAGAATTTAGTGGCATCTAGTGGTGAAGATTCAGATTGCAACTAACTGAAAACCCCTCACCACTCCCTCTCAGTTCAAGCATGAAAGCTGTAAAATGTGAAAGGTCCTACGCAGAGCCAGTGTTTAGTTTGTCGCGGACTCCACAGAAGAGGACCCGCTCAGTCTGTAGATATAAAAGGCTCATTCTAAACTAACATAAACATAATAATTCTTATTTTCAGGTGATTTTAAACTAATAAAAAAACAAAGTATGGAACATGATATTCCATTTCTGTCAATATATACCCTTAAATGTTACACACTGGACCTTTAAATTTTGATTATTTCCTCCAGCAGAATCCTGGATTCTTGAGGAGTGTTTTTTCTGCCAAATCCACCCCTAAAAACTATTTGTTGTGAACAAAAAAATGACTGAACTGAATGTGTTGTTGATTTTCCAAACTAAATGTATCCATCTTAAACATCTATGTCATTCATTTGTTATGTGATTGTGATAGTTTTGGCCATGCATCAGAGCACACTGTAATGAAAATGTGTGTGTGTGCGTGTGTGTGTGTTTCTCTTTGTGTTGTGTTGTCAGAGGAGTAGCAGCCCTGTGATCGAGCCCTCTGTGAGCACAGCATCTTCCCCTACAGCTCCTCTGCTGATGGACGCCAACACACACACAATTCACCATCTCCACCCAGTCAGTATGCGGTCAACACACACACACACACACACACACACACACACACACACACACACACACACACACACAGGCTGTATTTTAGGCACATGTACGTGCTGTTTTTGGTTTAATCAAAGGTTTAATTCATCCAATTATTTGGTTTATGACTGTGTGGTTAAATAAAAAAGCCACATAAATCTAGTTAAAGCACCACGGCTACCAGAATCTCTTTTCTCTGAATTTAGCACTTGGTTTCAGGTATTTTAATGCCAGCAAACATAAAACAGGCTTTTAGCCATTTTAAATTTAAAGGCAGGTAAACACAGGCAGCTGGTAAATACTCAGTTCTCTCATTAATGTCTCAGTGTTTCCTAACCTAGACGCCAGACTAATTCGCAAATGCCAGAGCAAATGAAACATCATGAGCTCTGCAAAATTGTCTGATTCCCAGAATTCAATTTACCAATTCATCTGTGTCCAAATGCAAATCACATCATGTTTGCCTGGACCTTTAAAGAGGAGCAAAAGAAGACCACGTGCTGATGACAATGAACGGTTAAAAACTTTAATGTTTGCATTAATATTGTCTCGAAATCCAATCCTCATTCTGTTTATGGACAGCAGTAGTCATCCAGAAGAGGTTTTTTATAATCGTGGTGTGGTCTGTCATCCTCTGCTAAAATCAAACTGAATTTGATTCATGCAGCACGTTATCCAGTGTTACTGTATGTCATTTTATTTCACTGATATCAGCCTCACTGTTTACTCAGAGCTGTTTTAAGTTACTGCTAACGGTATTGCAACATTTCCTCCTCCTTCTAGTCTTCAAAAGCGTGACCCTGTTTCACCCGTTATTTTGCATTCAACTAGCAAAACACGGGTGGAGTTTATCATGAAGCAGCAACAGGAAACACAATGTGTTTGTCACAGAGGTTAGCGTTGACCTTAATAGCTGAAAAAAGATAGAAACAACTTCTCACACCATGTGCAGCATGAAATCAGGTTGCAATAATCACTGACTGAATTCTTAATTGATTCAAACAACATGTTTCTTTTCTGAAGTTGAAACTGCGTTCAGTGTCAAACTCATATGAATGTATTCATTCAGCTTTGGTAGCAAGAAACAGACTCCACACTCAGCATGCCCCTGGTCTAAATGTACCCTTTAGAACCGAACAAGCCTTTGAAAAGGGACTCTTCATTGCTATCTTATCTACAAAACCAACCAGAACCAGTTAAACCACAAGCATATCGGAAAAAAACTAAGACTCCCCAGTGTCTTCTAATCTTTATGACCGGAGGGTATGAACCTCTAAACTCTAAAAGAACCCTGAAAGAATTGCAGTGACCCTTTTGAAAAAGAAGAAGAATTACTTTATTGATTTGATCATTTTTCTTTCAAGTTTTAAACAAATAGGCCCGACATACACACACACAAACACACAAATGGCTCATAGACATGCAAAATGATGGTGGAGTGATGAGCAGCTATGTAGCGGCACCCTGGGAGCAGTTTGGGGTTCGGTACCTTGCAGTGACTGGGAGGTGGACTTGCACTTCTCTAGCTACCAGTCCACGCTACATACTGTGGTCTGCACTCAACTTGAACTGGCCACCCTCTGATTTAGCAATTTTACACATAGATTTGAATAATTTTCTACAATTTTTCTTCAAATTTATTTATATATATAAAAAAAGAGTTTTTAAAGAGTGACAGTGAGGACTGTTGCGGTCAACACTTCACGGCCCACATTTGATCAACTGGTCTAGTCTGGTTGATCTGTGTAGAACAATTGTTACAGGAATGTATTTTTCCCCCAAAAGGGAATTTCCATCAATAGAAATTAATCAAAGAGTGTGAATGTTTGTTCTTCATGCAAAACAGCTAATCAAATGTAAATTATACTAAATAAATATTACCATGCATCTGTTTATCTTTATATATTGGCAACACGAGTACTCCAACATAAATATCGGAAATTGTTGTTGAGTTCCCACATTTGTTATGAATTATAACATTTCTTTGTTTCTTTCTATTCCTTTTGACCTCTTTCCTTTGACCTGTTCATGCAGGGAGCCTCCATGTATTGCTCTCCAGCAGAAGGGACAGTTGCCTCATCGTTGACTCCCACCCACCTCCCGTTGCCCCGTTAACAAGCCTGCTGCCTTACAGGGTCAACGGCCTCCACGCCAGAACAGCAGACAGAACAGAAAATGTCAAACAGATAAACTGGTACCATTATTAATATTGCTGTTATTGTTGTTGTGAGGAAGGGAGGATGTACAGGATGTACTCACGCTTATATTCTATAAAAATATGCAGAAATAACAATTTTACTTCACTGTATTTTTCTCAGAAATGTCAAGCTTAAGTTAAATGTTTGTAAATTAAATGTTTTTAATATAAATGTGTCAACTGCACGTGTATAAGAGGACAAAAGCAGCTCCTTCAGCAACAGAAGAACTCTTACACTTTAACACCAACATGACTTTTTCTACATATTTCTTATTCATGAGTAATTTCTCATCCACCATGTGTACATGTGAGCTGCTGTGACGTGTGAATTTCCCCGGAGCAGGATCATTAAACCTAAACTTTGACAAACATCACTCACACCAAGAGTTAAAATTTCAACTGGAGTCCTTGTGCAGCTCGTATGCATGGACACAGTCAAATAGTTTCAACTTTTTTTATCAGGAGAGTCTGGAAAATCCACAAGGTCTCCATTATCTCTCCCAAAGACTCTTCACTTAAAGACACATGTGAAGAGACCCTTCAAGTTGACAAACCATGTGAACGCACAAATCAAGCATTCCCTCACACAGCCAAACTTAGTCTGACCCACACAAGTCTTTGTACAAATATTAGCATTGTGTGTGATTTCCCTGGTCACGTGTGTGTGTTTGATTTATGTCCTATGAGGCCATTTAAACATGTGCTCTACATACTTAAATGTAATGTTTATTTTACTAACTGTCAAATATTTTTTTATACCTTACAAGGGATTAACCACTAAACAAAAAATTGTTAAATAAATGGATTAATCAGAACACTTTGGTCTGGATTCTTTCAGTCGTGTATGCGGATCTTAAATTTAATTAAACTTAAAATCACTTATAGAAGCAGTCCTGGTTTAACACGCGCAGCACAGTTCACTTCATGTTCAGAGAGAGGGCACGAGGTACGAAACAGTTCATGGCTGAGCCGAGGAGTGTGAGGTAGGTCTGGGAAAACAAAGACTGACAGCACGCCAGCTCTGTGGGAATTACAGTGTGTTTTGCCTCTGTGTGACGCTGAGGTCTTGACATCCTCTCAAAGATGGTGAGAGATTTAGGATTCTCATAATGTTGAGTCATGTGATACATTAAGAAACATGTAAAGATCCAAATAACATAAATAACTTTATAAATGCATGCCCTATTTGTCAAGAGTCAACAATAAAGAGTATTTTAAAAATAATTTAAAAAAGAAAACAGGTGAAACATTCTGTCTTTAAATTATGGACATGATCATATGTTTAATTTGGCTGTGTCATCAAGAACTCAGTCACGGGGCAGTGTTTAGCTCAGTTGGTAGAGCAGCCACCCCATATGTGAAAACTCACCACGGAGACCCAGGCTCGAATCCCGACCTGTGTGACTCTTTCCTGCATGTCATTCCCCATCTCTCTCCCCACATTTCCTGTCAGATTTTCAGCTGTGTCTATCAATAAAGCAAAAAAAAAAAAAAAAACTCAGTCATGCTACCGGTCCTTTGAGACTGTACTTCTGCTAACATACAGACAATAACAACGTCCACATGCTGATGTTTAGTAGGTATAGTTAACATAATCACAATAACACAAGCACAAAACAGGGCTGAGACTTATGGGAAAGTTATTAGATTTGAAGGTACAAAGTAAAAGTATTGGAGACACAGTGAAAACTAGACTTCAACGTCCTCATCCACAGAATCTGCCTTTTTCTACAGTAGCCCAGAACGGACAAACTGAACACAGACTCTATAAAGGGCTCTTTGCATTTTACGTACGTTTGATCGTTTTTGTGACTGATCTTGAAGAAATATTCAAAGTTGTTTTGTGGAATGACCGACCTAAAGTAATGATGGACAGTCTGTACTTTTTGCCTCTGAACAAGAAAAGGCAAAAAAATCCACTAATTAACTTTATTAATAATGATTTTTGTTTTTTTTGTAATCTTTATTTTGCTAGTGACAGGAAGGCAGGGAGAGAGAGGGGGGCTGACTTGCAGCAAAGCACCACAGGTCAGAGTCTGACCCTGGGCTCCTCCTCTAATTAACTTGTAATGTGACACACACCATACATACATGTATATGCAGATGCACCAGGCTATTTTCAATAAATAAGTCAGTAATTGTTTGGTGAAGGAGTAGTGTCGAATTACTTTAAATTGAATGAGTCCTTATCTGGAATTTATAGAGCAACAAGTTTCTCAGCCTTCATCGCTGATCATCACGCCATGTATGAGTCCGCAGTAAGGCCTATACGCAGGCTTCAGGGAATAAAAAGCAGCATGCCTCATTGTCTGTTTTCCATCACCATCAGGAAGACATCCCATGCTGAGGTATACATTTGACCCTTAAAACACAAATGTTTTCGCATCATAGAGATTTTCAACTTTATTCCTCCATTATAGAATTAAAGACAGCTGGTGGCTGGGCCACATGTAACGATGCAGACAGTGATGAATGATGACAAAGCCAAGGTTAAAGCACAAGTCCAACCCTTTCAATAGTGGCATTTCTTAAAAATAAATATTTCATCACTACGTCACTACAGAAGTCTTAGTGTGAACTGTATGTGTGACTAACAAGTCTAATACCTGCTGAATTGATTCTTTCCAGATGTGGTCTGATGACTCTGATGTACAGCGGTAACAAGTCTTATAGCCAACTCTTTTCTTTTGAACTTTGCACGTTTGTGAATTTTTGATCTTTGGATTAACTCTGATTTCTGATGTCTCAGAAAAACTGCCCCCGGAAGTATTTATGTAGCCGCCAAAATAAGGGCTGTTCAAATTCTCTAAATGTTAATGAAAGGAGCTTCAATGTTTCCTTTATTGTCTCCTTTAGCAGAGGATACGCCGGACCATCCTTTAACAAAGTAAAGAAGATAATGCCGTCCCACAAGTCCTTGCGGCAGCTGTTCAGGCATTCACAACCAGACATGAAAAACCCCCAAAACATCAATGTATTGAAACAGTGTGATGCAGACTGCAGCAGAGAGAGCATATGAATATGGACAGGCGTGATGACGTGATATAAAAACTTTAATCATGGTATTCAGGTTTGCTCTCTGCTGTTGTGAAAAACAATTACTAGATAACTTATACGTTTTCTTGACCGTTCAAATGAATATAAAACGTGAATATTACATAAACATTGTAATATTCACGTTTTATATTCATTTGAACAGCCTAATGGGCAAACGTTCTCTAACTGTGATAGACATCCAGCGTCCTGCAGATCATCATTGAAGTTACTGTTGATTATTAATCATCTATGTTTTGACATATCTTGCTAATATATTTTATTTATGATTGGACAGGAAGGTGAGTGTAAGCAACCATTTTGTGACAAGTGGACAATATTCCTTTACTATTTTGATTCTGTCCACGTTTATATATCCTGCATGAAACAATGCGGTTTTACCACAGACTACATCAATAACATCTGCTGTGGCATCACGACATAGTTCAGTGTGAGTGCAGTCAGATTCTCTGAACACCGCAGATGTTTCTTCCTAATTCCTAATGTATTCTTCTTCACATCTTTCCTTGACCTCATGACATTTTCCATCGAGGTCAAGGAAAAGTGTTTAGGAAAGGTCTTGTGAGGTGATTATTTTGACTATTTGACCTTGTCTGCCACCACCTCAGCTCTGTTTGTTTACTGATGCAATCTTGGACTCCTGCCATCACCAGCCCTGCACCGCCCTGGACACCCCGTTGTCTGGATCAGCAGTTCTTCTGGTGTCCTCAAGTGTCACAGTGTTAAACTGATTCAGCCTGTTGGTGTTTACATTTGTGTCTGCGTTATTCAGTTTAACAGAGAGAGGATGTAGATAATCCCTGCAATACAGCTTGTGACCTGCCAGGGAGCAGCGACTCTGCTACCAGCTCTGGATTGGTTCACACTATGCACACTGGTGCCTTTTTAAAATTAAGTAAATGATGAATCACACATCAATAAAAGAATTTAACATGATGATGATGATATGGAAAAATACCTTATAATTAATATTTTAAAAATCCCCAGCTCATGTTTTTTTAAGAGTAGCCAAGCTCACCTATACTTCCTGATTTGACTCATCTTATTTAGACCACAGTGACGGTCAGAGTGAGGTGAAAACAGATTGAAGATGAGACCAAAGGATGACGATCACTATTCGTGTTGCTGGGAACAGGCTGAGGAAGACGAAGAAACTGAGGCTGCTTTTATCGTGTGGGAAGCTTTGCGTCCTCGGGTCATGGGCTTGAGAGTAAATAGAACAAAGGCTATCTATTTAAAAAATCAAAGTCAAATGCATAAGACATAAAAAAACATTAAAACAACATTTGAGACTACAAGAAACAATGTCCTGTCTCAGTTTATTTTGCTACCGCAATCCACTTAATCCACTTCAGTGTTTAGGCGTACAGCAGATGTCAAACAAACTGCAGGGAGCCAACCATTACTGCATGCACATACCGAAGGGCTACCACCAGCTCCAACATCAACAGACCTCACACACTTCCCTACTGTATGTACTCCTCGTTACAACTTATACTACCCTGCTGATATTTAGCGAGTATCGTCTTTACCATTTTCACCATAAATGTGAAGTAGACTGACAGACAGACCATGAAGGGTGAAACAACACGATGACATGACACAGGTGCACCTTTAGGTGGCCACAATAAAAGGCCAATTAAAAGAAACAGTTTTATAATGGAAAAAAGACATTTATGAGATGATAAACAACAGATTTCACATGGCTAGGGCTACAGATATGTATGTTTTAGTCATACCCTAAAAAACAAAAGTTATTAGGTTGTCAACAGCCTACCCTCAGAAATGGATGATACAAATGATTATATCATGAGGGTGGAGGTGCTCTTTCTTCCCTCTGATTTATTTACTGACATTTCATACTTCATCCTCCTCATGGATATCTTAAAATTCAAGGAATGTGGAAGAGCTGGCAGCATAAAGGCCGAATGTGGTTTATGAGGTGTTTCTGACCTGAGGTGCACGTCACTGAGGGCTCAGCGCTGTCTGTGTTCATTTAGTGACTACAGGCTTTTTTTCTTTTTTTTTAATTAATCAACTGTGCTTTTGTGTTTATGTGAGATAGACGACAAAAGAAATTGCCCCAGTATTTGTTTTAAGATTTAGAGCACATTTTTCCTTCCAAAAATGTCATTCATAAAGTGATGAATGGACGCATGTAATCTGCAGTGGAGTCAAGGCTAAACAAAACTGTGGATAAAGATAAGATTTTCCTCCAACTGCTACCGCTTTTATATGTCATGCTTCATCAGTTAAATGTTAACTGGATCAGAGAGAAAAAGCACAAGTACAACCAATTTGTTTTTAAATACAATTCATTAATCTCACACAAATCGTGAAGAGTTGGAAGATCACAGGCCAACATTTACACAGTTGTGTATTGAATTTCATTTCAACCTCTTGCTAACATCTCATGTATTACGTGTGTGTATGTATGCACAGGCTTTTGCCTTGAAGCGCGGGAGGTTTATTTTAAAGCAGCTGGGTCGCTGAAGAAAAAATAAATTGATATAAATAGATCTTTTAGTCATATATGTTTTCCAATGTGTTTTCAGGAGTAAAAGCACAGATGAAAGTCTAGAGATCTCCACAGGCTGCATTATGACTAAACATGATTTATTTTTTTGTGGAGATGTAACATTGAACCTCTTTCCTTCCGTTAACGTTTTGTTCTTCATAACAAATGTAAAATGTTTTTTTCTGATTCAACTTGAATCAGCTTTACATTACCACTCACAGAGACACACATCCTGCCACAGAAAAGAACCAACTACATCAATGTTCAGCACTGAAACCATCACAAAGCTTGGTTCATGAACCTCCTCACGTGAAATGTAAAACTTGAAGTCTTACTATTTGGCTTTATAATGCAAGTACAGATAGTCCACGAAGAGAAGAAGCATTGGCAAAGTGTTTATTGTAAATTGTTTTCAAATGGACACAGAAAAAGACCATGTATGGAAAATAAAATATTTCATGTGTATAAAAAAAGAACAGACATTGTACTCAAGCAGTATGGACACATTCAGAAGAAGTGTGTTACCCTTCGCTGTCTGCAACTACTGACCGTGCACAGGACAGTTTATTGTACTCAAATTTCACGCCCGTATTTGAAAAAATAATTTCTATATGGTCGCCATGCTTTGAAAGTAAACTTTTGGCACCAGACCCTGAAATCAATTTTTTGTTCTTGCATAAACCTGAACTTTCTCATGTCTGTAACTGATATGACGTGCTCAGAAACACAAATCAGATGTGCAAGCCAGCTCCTACTTTGATTCATGTTATTCATATGAAAGCACATATGCTCATGTCCCTTTCAGTTTGGTAAAAAAATATATGAAACTGGCCACAGTCAAAATCAAGAAGCCTGTTGTCCTAATGCACTTCAACAACTAACAAGCCACTGCATGCATTTCCTCATGCATGTCACCCAGATCTAACCTGACGAGGACTTTTTATTTTAGGATAATGTGCAGACAAACAACAAAATAATCCCTTATTAAAAAGCAGTGAGTGGAAATAAAAAACCCAAATTGTATTCACTTTCATATGAAAATGAGCACACTATGAGAGGACATCAACCGCTAGTTTACTGGCCCTTATTCAAACTAGCAATGGAGTTGACATGCAAGCTTATAGAGTATATAAAACAATAACTTGATGCTGTGATTAGTTTCAGATTCACATATTGGTGTCAAAATTTGGTCCAGAGTCTTTTTTTTTTTTTTTTAATCCAACCAACTTTTCACAAGCATAAGCAAAGTTCATCCAATGATCAATTCTTTTTTTTTCTTTTTTCTTTAAATAAATCATCTTACAGTTGTGTTTTGGCTCCAATTAGGCAGTTCATTCACTTACAGCCTGCATGTGAACATAAGTCAGTGCCAGCTGCAGTTTGTGGGACATTACACACAATAGTCACTTCAGGAACACGGCGTTAAGCTATCAACAAGTGGAGGTTTGGCAGCAGCTACAACCACACACAGACTGTAAAAGGATACGACGACAAAAACAAAAAACAAAAGCGGACAGCCTCAAAGCACTAAAGACAAAGAACAAGGTACCGTACCAGTATAGCAACACATTAAATCAGTGTTTACAAAAAAAAAAAGATAAAAAAACATTTTCCTAGAAAAATATTGTTAAATACACAAAGACATGCATGTTAGAAATATATGACGGACCAAAGACAAAACTTCTGAAAACAACCACAAGCAAAGAAAAACACACGGTTAACCCTGTATTACTATTAAATGTTCCACTTTTTTGTTGTTAAAATAAATTCAAGTTTCTTTTGTATCATTTCAAACACTTCATTGTTCAAATGGGCAAATGATGGAAAACAAAAACGACAAAACCACAATTACATTTTCTCCAGGTTCAAAAACAAACAATCTGTTAAATCTAATCGAGAAGTCAAATGACCAATAATCTGTAAAAATGTTTAAAAATTTGCTGGTTAGAGTGAAAATTTGGAGCATTTGGCTGATTGTATCAGTTTCATAGAATAAACTGAATAATCTGTGTGACTAAGTGGGCTGGGCTCTGATGACTTAATAAGCATATTTATAATCAAGTTTGACAGCTTATAGACCATTTTATATTACTGTGCTGATCGAATGCAGTGTTACTTCTGAAAGATATGACTGTTAGGATAGGCAAACGTGTCTGGATATCACAAGTGTGATAAAGTCTAATATCATTATTAATAACCCTTTTATTTTTAATTGCTTACACAGACTTTTCTTGATTGTTCTGGCAGCGGAGTGCTGCGAGTTAAAAACTCACATGCGGTACTCTGTGGCTTAAACTTTGTAAAGTACAGCAGCTGGAGCTGTGGAGTGCTGCTGGTCTGAAAAGAGAAAAACATGTTTGTTGGTTGCCGTGGTTGTCTGATGATGATGACGGGGGTCATTTGTTTTTCCGGTTGATTCCTCTCCATCGTTTCTAAAAAGCCACTACAGATATGTTTGCGATGCTCCTCAACAAGACAGCACAGATCTGACGTACACCGTACCAATACGATTCACAATCACAGGGAAATACGACTCGACACCACGATAATCTGCTATCAGGATTCAAAACGCATGCAGTCTGCTTGCCTTAAGTCACTAAAAAGTAAAAAAAAAAGAAAAAAAAGTGTAAAGTAAAATGAATTACATATATAATTTGTCTCCATTTTTAAAACATTTGTATTCAAAATACATTAATTTTTTTTTTTTCAAGTCAAACCTATGAAATTGTCTTTGGTCGAGAAAAATATCTTAAAATCTACAGGCTATAAATGTTATTGTACAGGAATGAAACATTAATGTACTCAGGATCATGTAACTGATCAAAATGGGGAAAGCTGATACCAAGTATCTAATCATTTTCATTTGGAGTGCTCCAAATATTTAAAGTGCTTCTGCATTATTCCCTCAGCATTTAATGTGAAAGAAACATCCATCGAAGTAAGGCAGATCGGCTTCATCTACTTAACTGTCCTCTGAAAATATATGTACACATTTGTTCAGAAGAGGAAGGACACTAAGAGAGTAGAGAAAGATAAAAGGGGCACAAACAGAGGTCGATCCTCCTGAAAGGTGATGATTATCAATCAGGTCTAAAAGACGGACGTCAGGGCAAAACCTTAACAGATTGGGAGAGCATCGTCACAGCTGTTGTTGATATAAAACCAGGTGAATAAAAAAAAAATAGCAGCCTATTCACACACCATCTATTGATGCCTTTTCCACACAGCTGTAGACGTGAGAGGACATAAATTAAGACGAGGAAAGTCTTTTTTTTTTTCTTCTCTTTTTCTTTTTTTATAAGGGACCTGCGATGCAGAGGAGGGGAGGAGATGAGGCAACGTACTGCCAAAAGAAAAACGACAACACCTAAGGGTTCGTTTGTTTTTCGAGGACCGGGAGAGATCCTGGAAAGGTTCACAAGCTCGTTCTGGTTCCCGTTCTTAGGCTGTCACTGCACTGTAGTGGACTTGTGATGTCTGGAGGTCAGGGTGTGTCGTTCGCTCTTTACCCTGGCACAAAGTGGGCTTGTTGCAACTCACAGGGCTTCTTTAGGTTCTCTGCCGTGTACCAACACCTCGCCCACCTGCTGGTGTGGCTGTGCCACATCTCCCCGCCCTGGTTAAGAGGTCTTCCCTACTATGGGATTGTCCCTGAAACAGAAAAGACAGCAAAGGTGAAGGCCTCGTCCTCCTGCCAGTAGGAGCAGTTATAATGTATTTATATGGAGCTCAGGATCCACACTTACAGACTCCCGTACTGCGCTGTGGTGTCACTCCTGATGTTGTGCTGCCTCTGAAGTTCCTCCATGATGTTTCGGAGCTGTTTGAGTGTCTGAAAGGTCTCTTTGGGTTCCTGAATGGTGAACTTAGAGTAGTCCTCCTGCTCCCGCTGAGGTCCCTGGTACACTGCCATACTGGCACACGCATCTAAAAGAGAGGAAACACATCATTCAGCAGTGCAGTATGATGGCTGGGGGAGAGCTACTGTAGTTCATGGGATGCCCGACTCATTGGAAAGTGTCTCTCTGGGAAGCTCTTCATAATGTTCATGGAAAAAAGTGACTGAAATCATTGTGTAAAAGAGAGAGGGAAGTTCAAACTCTGGCTTATTTCTCACGTGGGTGTGAACGTCAGAAGTTACAGAAACGGTCGGACACAGACCGCCTTCACCTGACGTTAGAAAGTTTCACGAAACTATTCGACCATCCAACAAATACTTCTGATGGAGTACACTGGCACACATTTCTGTCGTGTTGTGTTGTTGGCTCTGTATTCCTACTGGGAGTCGACATGCAATTACAGTGGACATGTTAACATAAGCCACATCTGTAATGATGGCTGTTTAGGTGACTGTGTGCCTCATGTCTGGTCTTTATGGACTCCTGCTGTGATAGAACAGCTGATGGGGATCCAAACAAACATACTTCAGTTGGAGAAACACATGCTCAGCTGGGCTGAGCTCAGATGAGTGACTCCACCATTTGCTGCTGTGTTGTTATGATCGTCCTTACACCATTTACCAGCTAAACTGTAATTTCATTGTGTCGTTTCCTGGAAAGGACTCTCTCCTCTGTTGCTCTTCCTGAAGTTTCTTCCATATTCTTCCTCCGTCAAAGGGTTTTTGAGAAGTCGGAGGTGTTGTGTGGCAAATATTGCGCTACAGAAATAAAACTGACTCAACTCAGCATGGATGTGAACCGCCTCAAAACAAGCTTAAAACTGAAAGTACAGTACTTTTCCCTCTCACAGATCAAACTGGCACATATTTGACAAGTGTGTATACGTTCCTTTTACATACATTAAACAAGCCTTTGTTTTATAGTCAGAACACAGTTGCCAGACAGTCATCTGGACATCTATACGTATTTAAATCAACAAGTAGGGTTAGGCTAAGTGTGGTCTGTAGATAATAAACTTGTTAGCATCAGACTGTATGTTCTGGAAAGTTGGAGAGAAAGGTACCGTTTACTGCTGCTGCTAGACTTTAGCCTATGACTATACTCCAGTAGCCTCCTGTTCAAGCTACCTATCCATCAGTAGTAATATTAATCATCACCAAAGGGCTATTGTTTCCACCCAAAAAGTGGCCACGGCCTTGGTATTTGATGACATCATATTGCTAATCCATCATGCTGAAGAGTCAAAACAATGAACCACATTTAACGTCACAGATGTTTTAACACCCCCAAGAGTCCAACCATGTTCTGGGGCAATTTCTGTGATATTTGACAAGTTTAAGTTTAAGCATCAACTCTTGCTTGCTCTCATTATTTCACAAACACACACTGACCTTCCATGTTCTGGAGCTTGGTATCGTTTGAGGAAAGGAGGGAGAATATCCTCTCGGTTTCCCGGTCACAGTCTATGTCGAGCTGCAGGTTGGCCAGCACAGGGCTGAAACACGAGAGAGGGGAAATGTCATCCAGGTGTGAACAGCAGAGAGAAGAGAAAGATGTAATGTTTACATATGTTTAAGTTAAAAAAAAAAAAAAAGAAATCTAGCCTGAATCGTGGAAGTTTTTTTCTGCAAGCTTTTACATATTAAACAATTCAAAGTGAAAGTTAAAGAGTGTACAGTGACTGGACAGAATATACAGTAGATCATCGCTCTCCGATCAAAAATCATTAATGTTGTGTTCAACTCAAATAAATCATCGTTCTGAGAAGAACTTGTTGGCAGCTTGGCCTGTGACACAAGCTTTTGTAATTCACTGCTGCAAAATTGTGTAACGTTTAAAGGGTTGTTGGAAAGGAAACAGGCAGAGGTGGAAAAGTGGAAAGTCTCTACAGTACTGAGGGCCTGCTGATTGTTTCTGCTTTAGTACAAACCTGCACACAATTATCAAATGCAGTCTGGTTTTAGTTCTTACAAAACATCCTGGACAAATTCCTGCAGCGGAAAAGGACTATCTGTCAAATGTTTTGTACGTGTATTGAACCACATGTGAAAAATTCTGGGTCAAACAACTGGGTGCTATTTGTATTTTATCATAATAATCACAGCTCGAGTCTACATGTTTTGGTGGCAAAGTTTCAAATCAGCAACAATTTTAAGTGTTTAATGAGAGAACACATGTCCCACAAAACAGCAGCTATGATACTGAATACTACACAGATGATACATATCAGGTGGTGGTGATGTGGGCAAATACTCACGCTGTGCAGGGCTTACAGCCCGGTGCGTTGTTACTCTGGCTTTTGCAGCACTGCCAGGCTCCACTGGTGTAGTTTGATGGATGGAAGGTGGCCAGGCGTTCCTCGTTGCAGCGACTGACCTGGCCCAGGACGTCCAACCACTCACTGGCCTCTACACAGTTTCCGGCTTGCACATACAGAGGCTTCTCTGAGTGAACCACCTGAAACATCTGCCACAGAGACATAGAGCGGTTACAGGGTTACCTGTCATCAACTTCCAGGCCGTTTCCAGAACACTTTAAACATCCTAAAGACAATAAACAGATGTGCCTATGCTTCTTACACTATATCAACTATAATAATTATTATCTGGGATTATAAACAGTGTGTCATCATACTTTTTTTTTTTGCCCAAAATGTGTATGGCTGCAAAGACTCAAGGTTTTTCCAGGTACAGAGGAGTGACAAACTGACAGCCAAACTATTTCTAATCATTTAGCGGAGGCTCAACAAATGCTCAAGAGACGACCAAATACAATATTGTTTCAACTTGTGTAACTGGCTCTGGGACTATAGTTTTTATTGCAAAAGGGGCCATATTTCAGAAGTGATTATTGGGGGGAATTTGCTTACATTTTTGCGGTTGAAGGCACTTTCATCCAGTTTCTCCACTGCCTGGATATTTTTGACGTTTATTATGCAGAGGGCCTCTTTCCCTGGAAAGCAGAAGTTACTCTGTTAAACACATGTCAATAACACACAGTGACAGTCAGAAGTATTAGAAAGCTACAGTATGTCATGTATTAAATGATGTGGTCCATTACTTTTATTTTTAAACATATGCTTGCTTTAAATCAATGATATTTAATGTTTCTTTTCAATATTTATGACCAACATGAAGCAAATAAATCCAACTTCCTCCATATGTAGGATTGGAAAAAGTCTTTAGCCTGGTGCCCTCTGGTGTTTAATAGTAGTACTGTCACTGCTCGATCAGTTTATGCTGCAAGTTCTAGATGAAAATAGATCAGTAAATATATCTTTCTCACCTTTATGTTTGTGGTAGGAGAGCTCTCTGTTGGTCACTCTGAGCCATCTCTTTTTAAAGTTTTTCTTGCCAAGACGTTTTCTCCCCTGGGCACGTTTCTGCACCTCCCTGCAGGGACACAAACAAGACTGAGGTTCAAATTATAATCAAACGTGTTTCACTGGAAGAAAACAAAAAACAACAACAAAAAAAGATCAGTACGATTTCAGCTCCAGTTACAGGGAAATTAAACAAATCTAAATTTCATTATTACAATTTTTAATATCCATTCAATCCATGGAGCTTCTTTGGGGGTATGTGTGTGAGAAAGTTATCCAAAAGTCAGAGTATCAGGCCAATGAGGGACCCAACCCAACCCAGGGATTTTCATGAAACTTGGTGGAGGGTGTAGTGTGTGCTGAAGAAGAGCCTATTTAATTTTGAAGGCAGACTATAGTTCTGATTACTGTTGGGAGAACCTTTCTATAACCTTGGTTACTGATGTCAGCGACCATTAACTCATTGAACCTCCAAGTAGGTTTACTGTACGTAAAGATATGCACAAAACACTTTCGAATGGAGGAGTTCAGGCTCATAATAATAATAACTCACCCCTCCTTGAGAACCACTGCGTCCTCCACCCCACTGGACTCTTTGCTGACGTTAGAGGAGATCTCATCAAGAAACTGGAAAGCGGAATTGACGATAATATCAATGCAAACCATTTCAAATGATAAACAAACACAAATAGATTTGCATTATATGATGAGTATGTTAGAAAAAATACCTTTTTAACTTTTTCGATGCACTTGTCTTCTTGGAATGATTTGAAGAAGTCATACATGTAGGTTTCTTTGAAACTAGACTACAAACGATAAAAAATAAAGACTCAAATCAACATGAGGCAGATATTAAAATACTGCATTTGATAATGTTTGATGAGTCACACAATCAAAAAGTGTCTTTGCCATTGGATGTACGTACATTTAGCACTATTTAACACAGACGACAGTTTCTTTTAACAACAAGTAAATCTTTCTCAATTATCTCATCTTTCTGTTAGTCTTACCAGTTTTTTTGACAAACTACCCCAGCTGCCCAGCGTCTGGATTGTTTTTGAGATGAGTGTGAGTGTGCGAGAGATCTCAGGATCCTAGAATTAAAGAAAATGTACAATGAATGTACAATGACAATATAGTCTACAGACCATGTGAGTTTTAAATGGGGAGTTGTGCCGGGGGGGCCATGCACTTACAGGATGGTGGGAACGGAGTTGGAAGGAGTGTGGATAAAGAACAGCAACGGCAAAGAACCGCAGGAACACAAAGCTGCTAACGGCCGAGTACTGAACATGTGGGTCAGCTGTAGAGAGAAAGAACATGCTGAACAACTTATTCTGGCTTCCCAAAACAAGCCCATCAAATCAATTATCAAGTCTTATAAAACATAAAAGGAAAAACAACTGGGGATGACATTTAACGATCATTGTTTTTCTAGCATGTCTGTACAGGGAGTGGACTCATTAACACATTATAAAAAAACTCAACTATTTCATCTGTTAGAGCTCGACTACGGGAATAATTAATGCAATCCACTCGTTTTCATTACGTAGACAAACCAAGCTACCGATACAGAGCTGTAGTCCAAGTTTGATCTCTGAAAAATGTGACGGTAGCCTCTTACACCGGCTCTAGCGTTTACCTGGGAACCGTTTGCAGGCCAAGTGTCTCAGTGACCTGAAGACATCACACATAAGCGAGGGACAGCTGGAACTGGACTGCGTGATGGAGGAAAAGACTTTCTGGACGAAACTCTGAAGGTTCTCCTGTAGAGGTAACAAAAACATTACTTTAGATAAAGAAGTTAAATGTGACTGACACTGATAATGATACAGTTCAAAACGAAGACATTTTGTTTGATTTAATGACATATTTGTGTATTAATTTACTGTAGCGGCACAAGATTCATCAAATCGGAAGGCATTCAAGGATGTTCTGCTTGTTTGTTTATGAAAGGTTTATAAGAGCCGAGTTTATTTACCTTGTTCACCTCCACATTATCACCTTCCTTTAGTTTAACAGGGTCTATCTCACATGTTTTGTTGGATTCACAGATCTATGAAAGTTTAAGAAGGACAACAAAGAAAAATGAATTATGGTCAGGCTTAATGCATTAATGAGAAATAACAAAGACTGACTACTAAGACAGACAACTGCCAACGTTCACAATCTCTCTTTTTCTCCCCAGACATGTCAAAGAATTTTGTATACAAGAAGTATTTCAATAAACACAGATAAAAGACAAAATATGAAGTAAACCAAGGGTACAATATGGAGCATTTTGCAGACGCAAAAAAAAAGAAGAAGAAAAATACAATTTTAATTCTCATTCATTCAAAAAAAGGGTTTCAAAAAGTGGCTGACACAGCACCCTGTAAGAAAAACCTACCAGTTACATCTGCACATCTGTTTGTTTGTAGTGGAAAGACAGCTGCTGAAGTTAAGTTTTCCATCTATACAGTGTGTGTGTGTGTGTGTGTGTGTGTGTGTCCCCTTGTTAGTCATACCTCATCTATCACAGGCTTCAGGGTAACCGCCAGGTAATTCTTCCCCACAATCTTCATCATGTCATCAATGCAGCGTGTTGCCAGTGAGTTGCCACGGAATATAGTGTTAGCCTCCCTGTACGCACACAAAAATGTTCCACCGACATCAACCAGACATCATAACTAATTTCCTGACAAAAGATCATGTGAGATAATTCTCATTAATGAACTCCTTGTGTTTGGGCATGTACAGGTTTGACAAAAGAGGACAAAACAAATCTGTTTGTACGATTGAGATCTTATTTTTGGAGTTATGGCCATCATTATTTCTTAAATTTCAGCATCTGAGTATGACATTTTATGCACCATCCTAGCTTTAAAGCCAGGGGATAGAGTGACACTGTTTTAGTTTTACAAGAGTATCAAAGTGTTTGTTGTATTTCAGAGCTGCTTCCTGTTTCATATTTAGCTTTGGTTACATTATACAATAGCCAGCAGGAATGATGGCAATGCTACAAAAATAACACCCCGCAAAAAAAGGAACTTAACTTTAAGGCTTTATGGATAGGAGAAGTAACGGTGTGGGTCATAACATTTATCTCTTCCTGTGTGTACGTTTCTACATGTCACTGTGTACCTATGCTGTACTGTTGGTATCCATGTGCGACTACTCACTGAGTGTTGTCTAGCTCTAGCGCCGCCACAGCAGAGACAAAAGGCACAAAGCGATGGTGCTGGAGCAGCAGTCGAACCATGGGCAGCACGACCTCATATCGCTCTCTGCAGATGTCCCCCAGGATGTGTGCTGCTGACGCCGAAATGGGCTGAAGGAGGCAAGGAGAAAGAGAAATGTACATTTCTGTGTATTTTCAAAAAGGTTTTCCCTCCATCTGACTTGAGCTATATTGTCTTACCTTCACATCTGGGGATTTGAGCAGCAGGTTGCAGAGTGGTGTGTAGCAGGCAGATGGCAGCACCGTGTCTTCTATGTAGGTCAGCTTCAAACGCAAGGATCCCAAATCATCAGACTTGGACTTGCTGCCGTTCCCTTTGGGCTGGAGGAGATACCTGGAAGACAGACGTCGTATTACTGAGCTGTGATGTGTGTCATGAATAACTAATCACCACAAGAAATGACAATAAAGTAGGTCAATGTAACCAATACAAAACATTACACAACCTACTTTTGTCTTACACATAAGCCCAATAATTTAAGTTAAGTAGCACTTTAAGAAAATAGAGACCGGTGGCTCGAGATGGTTGATCCTGCCAACCCGAAACCACTTGCTCAACACCACACTCAATCAGAAACCAAACCGAGTATCTGCACACAGGATTTAAGAGAACCCTAAAGAACGAGGGAACCTTAGTTTGTGTTTACCCTTTAGCCTTGGCTAGATATCGTTGGTTGTACATACAGCTATCATTCTACATCAAACAAAGCTGAACATGCTGGTTGGAGAATAGTTTCTGGATACAGAGCTTTATACAGTAGAGTCAGTGAATATGAGACATACTGTAGTATAGATAGTGTGTGTGAAGGTTTATTTTAAAGATTACAGGATTTTTACTCAGGTTGAGTTAGAGAATTAAATTAATTGAATTAATGATAATTGTTTTTATTCTGTTGCTTCTCTTCGAAAAGGAGCTATATTTCATTGTACACCTTGCCTGTAAAGTAAGTGATTATATGGGCATAGTGATATGAAGTTAAACCTTGACGAGTTGTCCGAAAGTATAAGCGGACATAAAAGTATTCATGTAACACAGAAGAAGCTGCCCCCGTGTGTTTGTTTGACCCGACAGCCCGAAACTCATTTAAATTAGTAAAAGTTATAGTTAATGCTAAGAGTAACCAGTGTTACAATCTGAAGATAAATATCAGACTTCATGTAAACACTTGTACATGACTGTTTTAACACTGCTGGACTGGATAACTTCCACTTAATATCAAATAATTTGATTTACTATTTATTTTTTAATTAAATTGTGAACTTGTTTCTGCTGCATGCACGTCTCCCTAAAAGCCAACAGGTGGAGCAGAACACAAAATGATTAAATGCAGAGTTGAACTGCAGTGATTCAAAAGCTGAAGCTACATACTGTAAGCTTGTCTATATGCTGCTGTAAGCATGGTACACAGGCACAGAGATCAAAGATCACCTGTGCTGGTTTCATGAAGCGAAACAGTTTTTTTTTTTTTTTTTTTTTTTTACTGTGCAAGATGGACGTTATCCAGCGTAAACACAGGACATGAGGTACTGCCACCATGCAAAAAGCCACCCACGCACTCAACTCACAGCCCTCATGTGCTAACAGATTGCTATCTGGCATAATCCCACATCACCTACACTGACGCAAAGCTAGGAAACACCCACACAATGGAAAAACTGCTGAACATTGAGAAATCTAGGAAGATCTTTCAAATCATCTTGTGATGGAAAGGACAACCAAAGAGTTCAAGGTGTTCTGATGGATAAGCACCTGAACAGAAAGACTCCAAAGCAGGAAGAAAGAACTAATCTTGCTAAAAAGGAAGGTGACCGGGTCATGACGTCAGAGTGACGGTGTCCGAGTTGGTTTTGTTTATTGCAAACAATGTAACAAGTTTATTAAGAAACAAAACACATCAGACTTTGACAGTGACAGAAGAAGAAAGTTCTGGACTCCTGATCTCCATTAGTAGCCGTAAATATAACCTGCATTTTGCATAACTCTGCAAAAGAAAATGTGAATGAATGTTTGCTTCCATCTACTAGCACAGGAGTTGATAAGTATCAAGATGACTTTATTATAAAGAGGGTCAGTCACACCTCAGAAAACCTAATGTAAATATAACATTTTTGTCTGTTTCATGCATCAATGTGAGGAAGGCTGCATCGGATCACCTGTGTGGAGCGTCCGTGGACATATTAGAGAGACATGGGAGCGATGAGGAGACTGTCAGAGTGGTAACAGCTGATCAGTTATGTGAATTAAATGTTCACTACGTCAGAACTTATTAGAAAAAGTAGTAAAAACTACCTGAAGTGAACACAAAAACTTATTTATAAACTTATTTTTTGAAGTTACCCCCCCCAGTTTTGCTGTTTTCATAAAACTTTTATAACACAATACTGAACAATATGTTTATGGAAACATGACTATTGTCCCTTTGTGATTACAAAACAGGAGCCAGGAGTGTTGTATGTATGCTTCACAGGTCTATCTTCCCTGGAAATCTAAAATGGGCGCATTCATTTACAGCTACGGCAGCACATAAAAGCCTTGGCCTTTTTTATATTTATACCGGAAGTAAACTCGAGCCACACCAGAAGCTGTTGAAATAGTTTGAACTGCTTCATTTTCTGTCTTAAATTGTTTTCTACTCTCCTTTTTTACCCCTCATGTTTACATTGCATCAGTTAAAATGCTCACAAAATAAGAAATAACAATGTACTTAAATCAAAACATAAAACACGACTTGTATTTTGTAAGTTTAAATTGAGTCTAAATTAAAAGATGTTAAACAGTTAATAGTCCAGGTGGAAAAGACCTGGAGGGTTTTGGGAAATACAAGTCAGAAGAGCTAACTGAATCAGAGGTCATAAGGAACGCCTTTTTTCTAGGACCATCCAGGATTTCTAAATGGATTTTTGGATGTTCAGTCTCTGTGATAAGACTCACCAACACAGTAAAGAGTAAGCTCAGCCAAATAAACCAGTGTGTACAATATTTGTGTTTCGACTTGACTGAGTTATGACTCAGAGAGTTGCTGTGACGTTTGATGGCAAATGGTGTAAATTGTGTAACAGGATGCAAGAAATGTTTTCAGAGCACATTATCTGTTCATACCCCATGTTTGTTTACATTCGAAGTGGATAGGATATTTAAATCCTTACCAGGCTTTGTGGATGTGGTCATTTCGCAGGATCTTGACAGGGACCCGAGTCTCCCCAAGAAACACATCCTGAGCCAGATTCTCATTGTTCCACAAATCAACTCTGCAAAGGTAGAAAACAAAAACTGAAATTCAAAGTAAGACACGATTTTTGTTGCTGTGTGTGTGTGTGTGTGTGTGTATATGTGTGTGTGTGTGTTCATCACAAACACATTTCCACCCAACTCCAATATGGTAAAAAAGGTGTCAAATAAATGTCACTACTGAGTGGTGCTTACCTGCTTGTTGCATAAAAGCCAATACAATACTCGTGCAATGACACCACCTCAAATCCAAACCTCAAAACCATGCATGAGTGTTTACCTTTGACTTTTCTAGTCTTACCCAGTGAGCTATGAGTCCACTGTGACGGAAGCCCCACATATCCTTAACCAGAAACCAAGGCTCTCTATCAGTAGTCAGAACACACCAGATCTAAATTCACTTTTTTGTCCTCAAGTTGTTAAGAAATAATTTTTCTTCTGTCAATACTATAGAGGGGAAAAGAGAGAGGGAGAGGTAGAGAACGAAGGAAGGGAGGGAGAGAGAGAGAGAGTCACAGAAAGTGAAACGAACAGATGAGAGAGAGACAAAAAACCCTAACAAACTTACTTGATCTCAAGTTTTTCAATGTCCTCCTCCTCCACTTGGAAATGAGACTTTTTAGAGTAGCTGCTGGACCGTGTGACCTGAGGATGAACATGTCGAGGCTTATTTATACAGGTTTTTGTTTTCCCCCCCTCATGCAATCTAACAATAACCAACCAATCAATCATTTCAAACCTATGATGTGGGTGGACAGCAAAATGTGCCGTTACCTCAAAGAAGAAGGTCTCTTCAAAATGAGGGTTGCTGGTTTTCTTCTTTACTTTTGTTTTCTTTTGGTCAGACCTGAGGAGACACATTACACATTCCCACATTTTACCACATTCTGCCGATGATCAGCAAAACTAATATTTACATGACAATTCTGTATTAAATCTTTTTTTAATCCAGTAATCTTAACAAAGTTGTTATGGCTTTTCTTTCTAGTGATTAGATTATTGCAAATCATTAACTACTACCTCAGTTTACTTTAGCAGCCACACTTGGAATATTCTGACTAAGGCTTTGGTCAGTCAGCATTGTACATTTTATTTGAAATGCTGACATGTTCCTACAGAGGAGAGCACTGTTTTTATTCTGTTTTTTAAAACTGTCTTGAATGAGCCTAACTGGTTTGAGAACTGACTTTGAAAAAAGCATTAATTCACAATCGAATAAACAGGCAGAAATTAAATGTTCATCACCAGAGAGCAACAGATACATTGGTTACACAACAAAAGCTGAAGCCCCCGTTGCAGTGTTCTGCTAGTAACCGCATCACTCTGAGCTCAAGTCCCAAGTGAGTAAAGGTAAAAATGGCACTTCCTATGAGACTACAGGCACGGGCCAAAATTGTTTAGTCGGTTGATCGCAGAGTATTTTGCACAAAATAGGTTGAGTGGAATACTTTACAGATACTTTAGACTGCCAACAATACAAATGTGATACAGTTGCTACAAAGCAATTTATGTTCACAGTGCAGCAGGAAGAGGAACTGCCAGAAAAATAATATATAGATATTAGCTATTATATCCTATTATAACTCAACCTGAAAACTATCCTGAACAGCTGAAAGACACACACACACACTGGGAGCAGCAGACACACAGTCAGGAAAAGGGTTTATTTATTTGATTCCTATTGATCATACAGGTAGTTATCGGGACAAGCCAAAGGATCTGACCTGGCCTGAAAGTACGCTCTCTTTGAATTGCCCTAAGTACTAAGACAGCTCATCAATGAAAGAACGACACATGGGTCCTTATTTACAGACCTTTAATTCATTCTTTACACCTACTACACATATGTACATTAACCACTACATTTCATATCTGGAAAATAGAGGACGGAGACATGGATTTAAATACTACAGTTTGTTGTTGAAGTTGTTATTGTTCTATTGGGGTTATTTAGATTGAGACTTATTTTATGTAATTGATAATGGTTAATATGGTCAAATAATATTACAGCTCACCATTAAGTCAGTCAGTGTTAGGTCAGTGTTCGAGGAACTGAGTAACATGTGCTGAGTAACAACTCGGGCAATCCTGAGTCGTTACTCAGCACATGTTACTCAGCTCCAGCCTGCATAAGTTGCCATGGAAACTGAGCTTGAACTGTGTTGAATTTGCTTTATGGATGACAAATCAACTGGAAACGAGTCAGAAAATATTTCTTCAAAGTAAAAGTGATAATGGATCTAGTTAGTTAAAAACAGGAAAACACTTCTGTACTTCAAACATGTAAAAAATATCACTGTGTATTTGTTGTTAGGAAACTCCTAACTTCCTTTGGTATATGCGTGGCATTCAGAGTTACCTGGCAGGTCCAACGAGTTTTAACTTTTAGTTTGGTACACACTCTGTAATGTTTATTTAAAGGAAGAGTCTTTTTATGTGGTATTATTATTATTATTTTTTAATATACAGATTATTTTTTTGGCCCTTTCAAGCTTTATTTTGATAGAGACAGCTGAAGAGTGACAGGAATGTGGGGAGAGAGACGGGGAATGACATGCAGGAAAGAGCCACAGGTCGGATTCGAACCGTGGGCTTCCCCAGCAAGGACTCAGCCTTCGTACATGGGGTGGCTGCTCTATCAACAAACATTTCTATACTTAAAAACATACACAGAATATCATCGTATGTGTTTGTTTTAAGGAAATTCTAACTTCCTTTGGTATATGTGTGGCATTCAGAGTTACCTGGCAGGTCCAACAAGTGACACGGTGGCATAGGGATCACAGTTCTGCCCGCTGATCAAAGGCAGTCCCTGGCACTCGATTATCCTAGAGGAGGTCACAAAGACATAAAGAGGGACTTCAATAATACAACTACTGTGCAGGGGCACGACATGGACAAGATTTTAGAAAAGAAATCCTTAGTACTGTGTTTATTTACATCATCATCATCATCATCATCATCAGGTGAAGTACTTTTCATTCACGTAGTTACAGATCAGCAGTGATCTACCCTTCTGAATGCTGCTGTGAAGCTAATCATCTTGGAACAAAACTTTTAATATTTCAAGCAGATACAAAGAGACAGACTTTAAAGTCACCCAGACCTTGAGAGGGATTAGCGTTCAACGCTGGGTTTTGAGAGCATAAATGGTAAATAATTTCTTGTTGGTTCAACAGATGCTTGAGTGGAAATGCTGTTACTATTAACCCTCTGTGGTGTGCATCATCACGACACCGAGGAAAAGAAAAGAGGTTTACTTACAACCATTTCTAATAAGTTTGGAGTTTCCAAACACAAACTTAATAGAGTCTTAAAACACTAGACAAATTACTATGCAATTTGAAATTATTTTATATATCATTTGCGTCCAGTTTATCAGTTCTCAGGCTTGTTTTTAAATAGAGATCTTGACTACTGATGCCAGAGAAAACAACAACTGCTGCCAGGCCCTCAATTCTCACACGATCATCAGATTGTCAGCTCTATACAACAGCAGTATGCTCTGATAAACTGCAGCTACAGTCTTCATTTAGAAGAAGTGCTTTGCCCTCATGTTTGGCTTGTGTCACATAGGGACCACTGCTTATTTCACAGGTGTTTGAGGTGACAACAAACAGACACTGTAGGCACCCTAAACAGGATGTGGCTGCTAAGCAGGAGTCACCAGAGAATAAGAATGAATTCAGCCCCATCACTAAGTGAGGCCAGAGGGAGAAGCCAAGCAGAGCGAATGTCAGGATGTTTGTGCCTCATCTTCCAGGGTGTCATGACATTATTCCCTGTAGTCTCCTTTGCATCGCTTTCTTAACTCAACCCCATCTTGCTCTGCTTTGACCATCTCTGGTGACTAATCATGGTGCAGCAGGATAAGCAGAGGGTTATAAACTATGCGTATATGATGAGAGCTGACGGTTTAAGCAAACAATCTAAGTTACACAGTGAATGACGGCAGCAGAAACCACAGCGGTTGCAGTGTGAGAAGAGCAGGCTTCCTGTTCAGATGGCATCACTTCCACCTCATTAACCTGCTCTCCAAGTATGAATGGGGGATGCAAAACAACATATGTAAACAGCATGAGGTCTGAAATACACACACATATGTACTTATGTGCTCCACCTAATGCTTCAATGAGCAGACCGTCCTCCATGTCATTATATGGCAACAGTTTGTGCTTGTGACAACTAAATAAAATAATAATGCTTTGCAATAAAAAGAAACTTAGGATGGGCTGCTAATTTCCACCTTAATACAATTCTTTTTGAAAATAATGATCAGTGGTTGTTGTTAACCGCTTACTGAAACCCCGGCTGTCCAAACTTTTTGTTGTTCAAAAAGTACTAGGGTGGGTAGACAGATCGGGGCGGGTAAAGAACACAAGTCATGTCTAAATGATGATATGGTTTAGAGTCTAGCACAAGAGATACTTCTATTTCCACATCAGCATCCCAAGTTTCATCTGAGAAATATTGACCAAAATGCTTTTTCTTGTCCTCTTTGGACGTCAATAATGTCGACAATGCAGGATGAAAATCCTCCAAAAGGGGCAGGAGGGTGATTAAAATAGATCTAAGCACTGACTTTGGAGCAAATTTTGGATTCTGGGATCAAGCAAAGAGAGGCATCTGAAAATAGTGAAACAGGTTTGAATGATGGAGGTTGAATTTGCAAATATACAATCAATGTACAGGTTCTTAAGATAGTTGCTAGTGCCTAAGATAGCTGGGGAAGAAAAGTTTCACAGTTCAGTCGTTTGGTCGTTTTCCAGAGCTTTAGCAAACACATCCAGTGCCATAACTCCCATAAACATTTTGGACACAAATTTGATGGCATCCTGGATGTTTTCACGGCCTTCTGGCCTGTTTACAATGTGTAGATATCTGCTTCTTGATGTTCACAGCTCTTCACAAACTTGTTCACATCAACACATTGGTGTCAGGATTTGATAAACTCATTTGGTTCAATTTACAACTCGGTTTAAAAATGCCCAGTTAAAGACAAGCAACTGGATGGGAACTCACTTGACTGTCAACAAGGGAACCTTAGTACTCACCGGACTCGTAAGTGTTGGCCTATTGAGCCGTTCTCTGTGATCACTTCATTCAATCGCATCTCCAAGTGAACCTTACCCTGTTGAACATGAGGAGAGGAGAGTGGCTGGTGAGAAGTTACAAATTCAAGTCATGAATGAAAAAAAAAAAAAAAAGTCATGAGATCCCAAGTTAATACAAAGTTGTAAAAGAAGATAAAAAAAGTGGGCTATGGGACGTGCTTGTGAGAAAAAGAACACAATTCCTTCCACCGACCTGATCACTAACCATGATACTCAAGTCATTTTGCTACATATGTAAAAAGCTGCTCATGTCTCTCTCTGTCATTTCTCAAACTGTGTCTTTTTATTCTGAAGACCTTGTCCTCGACCTGTGGCCCCACTCAACCCCTGTTTCATGTCCTTTTAAGTTAATGGAGCTACCATACGTGACAAGAGCCCCAGCAGCTGTGAATTTTGTCATCAGTCAAAGGATCTTTACGGGGTCGGATGTGGTGAAGGCTACCGGTCTCGCCTTCGGAAGTGTCAGAGAGAGAGAGCAAGAGAGAGAGAGAGCAAGAGAGAGAGAGAGAGAGAGAGAGAGAGTGGGCTAAACAAAACGCCCACACACTCTGCACTCTGTCTCTGCAATTCAGCACTTGGCTGAGATGGTGAGTAGTTCTTTCTGATGCAAGATAGGCCTTTAAGCCAATATAATCCTGACTGCTTTGCAAGGATCCAAATGACACAATATAATCAGAAAATTAACACTCGCACCTTTCCTCCCTTTGCACTGGAAAATGAGCTAATACCACTAACAAGGCACACACACACACACACACACACACACACACACACACACACACACACACACACACACACACACACACACACACACACACACACACACACACACACAATGCTCTGTTTGACTACAAACCAAACCAGAGAGGCATTGCAACAACACCTCCATCACACACTGATGTAACTTTTGCAGTTGAAAGTGTCTACTTGTGAGTGAATCAGTGTAGCAGCACATACCCAGAATAGTCTGGCGTGGGCTAATGGCAGCTAGAGTCAACACGTTAGCTACAGCAGCACTGAAGTTGTAGTGTGCTGTAGTTTTCACCCAATAAAAGCAGACCACAAAAACTGATCCGATCAAAGAAAGGTACAGTTGAAACAGAGCAACCCACATACGTGCCCTATATGTGATAGAAACTGGAACTGCACCAAAAAAAAAGATCAATAAAATGCTGAAAGGCAGAAAATAAACAAACAAGCAAAACCGCCACATCAGTCGAGACCAGTACCTATAATATGATAACTATTAGAGGCAAGCTAACTGCTTTAGTACACTGCAGTCTGAATTTCACTTCACAGAAACCTCAATGGCATTGTCGTCAGCCTTGCAAAGCTCACAGAGTGCAACCTTTGTGCAGGTTGACATACTGGTGGTATAAAACAATGACTACCTGGATTTAGGCTGTATGCAAACCATCTTGTATGCAGTCACAACAATAGAATAATAGTTCTATTTGCATGATTTAAAAAAAAAAAGGGGAGTTGGTGACAAATACTTCCATCCAGACTTTTGAAACATTATGTACACTGTTTTTTTTTTTGGTCACATTTAATTCTTGCATAACATACATGACTTTCATAACACCAGCGGTGATCAAATGATGCTACAAGGACATAAACATAATCTCATCTTCCACAGGTTTGTCGTGGCGTTTTCACGATATAGGATTCCTTTTCTAAAAGCCACAGAAATGTTTTACTTCCTTCATGTCATGACATCAAGGGTCTGCCAAAAACATTCCACAGTCTTGCAGATTGGATTTCATTTTCCTGCTACCACACAGCTGTGATACATGCATTCAGTTTTTTCGGTGGGAGCAGTGTCAGCCAATTGGGGACGGGAGTTGAGCCTGTCTCAGGTTTTCAAACTGTAAAAACACACCAGCTTGGACAGAGACTATTAAACCTTACTTTGACATGGAAATGATCTTATCTGTATGCAAATTTTAGATTACGTGCAAGTGAATTTCCTGCTTGTTATGTTGGGGTGCTGTGAGTTGTGAAAGCAATGCATCCCCTGAGCCCGGAGGCAGTGGTGCTGCCTCGTTATCAATGACTTTAGCGGCGACATCCGAGCACGCAGAATTCAAAGTCAAACCCAAAAACAAATCTTGACCAAGATATGACATAAACATGCCAAATTTGAACTACTGTATTTAGGAATGTGCATTTAAAACATTGAATTACCTGGACTTCGGAGTTAGGATCTACTGGGTGAAGGCTAAACCAGTGCTCCTTCCCACTGTATTTACACAGGTCATCCTTCCGGATTGACACCTTGCCTGTGAAGACACAAAACACAAACACACACATTACCCTACAACAGATCCACTCAGAAGAGAAAATACACTTGCATAAGTGCCTTGTTTAGTGCAACTTACCAACAGGTAGTTCCCTTTGGAAAACGCTCTTGGCATAAACATAGAAGGATAAACACTGAAACGGACGTGGAATCTCAAAGTAGAAGTCCTCTCCATAGAAAGGGCTGTAAATAAAAAAAGCACAGGTTTAAGAGGGGGCGGGGCAGGGGGGTAGTGAGTGGTTTAATGTGTGATAAACTGACCTAAATAAGTAGCTATGGCCTGATTTCTTTATTTGAGCTGTGACACCTGTGTGCAACACCAGTGTTATCCGATTTAAAAGTTTGGAGTTCTCTTTCTAAATATCTCTGTGCCACACTGGAGAATAAATAAAAGTCACCATATTAATCTTGTCTATCGAGTCTGAAAATTTAAAACAAATTGGAAAAATTGAACTTATCACATATCATTTCACCTGGTAGGCACCAATACAAAAAAAAAAAAAAAAAAAAAAAAAACTTTTTCAAATATAACAAGTGCATTCAGGCTCACATGAGAAAAAAAACATCTACACCATGAGCAACAGACTGACCTCATTATCACACAAGTATTTTATCTCTGTATCTCTGTAACATGTGAACAAATTGCTTACAGTCGCTGCTGATTGCCGCTTATAAATAATAAAATGATGTTTGCCGACCCTTTATACATCTTATATTCACGTCCACCTAACCTTTCTATAATTCTATGCTGTGTTGGGTAAACTGCGCCAGCCAAAATGTAATAACATTGTCATAACTATGATACAGACAGGCTTTGTTCATTTACTGGGAAGTGAACTGACTGAGCAGAAGGTGGACAACACAGGGTGCCCTTATGACTCATCAGTGTTGTGGGGAATGTTCTTGCTATGTTATGTTGTGTGTGACTTTTGCCATCCTTTCGCTCAAAAACCTTTATTGTCATTTCCTTAACATGCAGTCCAACAGTGTACAAACGCTGTAACGATGATCTCTTTTGTTTTTGTGCTATGAAATTAAAGATAAATAATAAAAGATCTGTGAAATGGGAGCTGTGACGAGTAAAATATCATAAAAAATATCTTGAAAGTCAAATGAAAAAAGAGGGCAGACTTCTTATTTAAAGTGCTGAGAAGTGCCATTTGTTGAACAGGCAGATAACACAGCTAAAAACCACAGAGGAAAAACAATCTACTGAGAGAAGCCTTTATTCTGCTTGCAACTTCAAACATTCCCATGTCAACCACACAAGATGAGGAAGGAAGGAAGGAAAGAAGGGTATTTTCACTAATAATAATAAAAATCATCCACTATACCTACTAACACTGTGCTGTGTGATGTAAGGACTGTCAGTGTGATTTCAATTTACAAAATTATGTTGTTTAAATTACTAATTTCAAGTAAACTGTGATTAAAAATGAACAATGTTAGTGTGTTTTACACATGTGAAGAGTTTTTATCAGAGTGAAACATGCATGAAACATCAATCTGATTGTTCACTTTACCGTGTAAGGTTATACGTCAACATCAGAAAATCTCTTATACACCATCTCTTCTGTTCAGCACGGTACCGACTGCCCAGTAGGAGCTGGCACAAACACAGAGGGCCCAAGCATCTGTGCCACTCGGCCCTGCCAACATAACTACCTCACGAGCAAGACCGCGAGCTAGACAGCTTGATCTGACATAGCCGATTGTAGGTTAAGCACTACCTCGATGTACGTGCTGCCTGCAGATGGACCACCTGTCCCAAACAGACTGAACAGTGCAGTGCTTAGACAGTTGTGCTGGATTAACAGTTCATATGCTCGAGTAAAACTAAAATCCCCTGTCTTTTAAATTTGTCTTACAAGTTGACAAAGTTTGGAGGAAAAAAAAAATAAACGTATGTATTGGCAGCTGGCATAAACACCTTGGTGGACACTTGCTTGGTGTATAAAATAACCTGAAGGAGTGTTTCCCTGTTAAACATTACTGAAGTTTAGGGATTATGTACCTTAATAAATCATACTTTACAATTCCATTTCTTCCATGGTGAAATCAGCCTTGTAGAAAGACATATCTCTATAAATATATTCCACTAATATTAAGAGAATAATCCTGTATCTCTTTACAATTTATGCATCTTGGATGGTGAAACATCTTGCACGACACTTCCGCACTGGTGTTTGGTCAACACATCCAGCGTACACCCACACGCCCTCCTCAATATCACATGGATCTATGCACTTGTAACCTCCTTATTCTGTACACACTCAAACACACACCCACTATACTACCTTCCCTTCTGTTGTTGTCATCCTAGCTTCTGATAATAATGCCAGAATGCCAGGTAGAGCCACTTGACCACAATTGTTTGAACATGCCTGCTTTATCCGATGGATTAGCGGCAATTAGAGCTTCCATACAGCCTTTAAACCATTAGAAACACGAGCCCGTCAAATAAAAGAAACACAGCGGGCCAAATCTGAGTGATTATTAAGATGTGCTATCCAGAGGCTAAGGTAGTTGAGAGTGACAGAGAGAAAGACATGGGAGAGCGTGGGAGGACACACTTCCTCAGAGACTATAAAATCCTTTTGAACGGCACCGAAATCAGGAGAGGAAAAAAAAAAAAAGAAAAAGAAAAGAGCTGTTGTGAAATACCTAGAGAAGGCAGGCCCATCTCCCACACCTTTCCCTGAATTGCTTGTGAACATGTAGCTATTGGTAAAATAGCTCATTTCAGTCTGAATCACTTCATGTTCCCCAGCTAGAATCGTTACTTTGCACACGTATAGCTCTGAGTCACATATTGACAGCCTGTGAGATGTAATCAAAGAGTTGATTTTAAAATGGGCCTGCAACAAACAGAAATAGTCAAGAGTTTACTGTAACCGTTTCCGCATGAGAGGTTTCCTCAACATCTACATTTCATATGAGTAATGAGACTGAATAGTATGTTCAAAAGCACTCCTCCTCCCTTTTATCTCGGAAAATTGATGTATATACTGTACTGAGAAGTCTAGATAATCATTCCACATGAGCATTAATATCACAATATTAATTTCAGGAATCATGACAGCAATTACGTCAGCTCAGATTTTGTTTGTAGTGACAACTATCAATAAAAACCACTGCCGCTATGAAGCTAAGCAGTCATTCAAACCAACATCCACTACAACAGTGACTACTAGTTTAAAAATGTACCGCGAGGAGGAAATGGTACAAATAAGACACCGAACAAGAAAACTGTCTGTCATAAACAGCGGGTCGATTTTCATTTCTTGTACAGCAAACATCACACGCATGACTGGACATGATAAAACCCAGAGATGCTGAAATGTCTGGACACAGCCTCAGAGTTGCCTTAATCATCACATGGATACTTTTCTTCGACTGATGATCTGACCGGTTGTTTATGTATGTAAATGTAAGAGGTGATTTCACACTTTCTTTAACCTGTACTATTCTGTATTAGCCAGTGAGATTTTACCATTTTATTGCAATCTACACTATAAAATTTGCCAAACTCTACCATGCTACAAGTAAAAAAAAAAAAAAAAAGACATGAAATTCTCTCTCCCTTTAAAAGTTCAATGTTTATATTGATGTTGTTCTAAATTAGGGATGTACGATATAGGTTTTTTAAAAAAATAAAACAAAATCAAATCAGTGATTATTTTGCCATATTTACAATTACTGCGACATGAGTCACTGATTCAATTTTTGCGTCAAAATTTTCATTTTCAGTGAAAAGGAAAGCACAATGATGTGACATTTATGTTTTCTCACATCCGAGGAACAAGATTTTGTAGATACACTGTATTGCCACAGCATTACAGGACTTTATTATAATTTTTATTTTTATTTAATTTTTATATTTTGATTAATTGTGCAGCCCTACTCTAAACTAGAAGATATCCATTCTGTGCTACATTAACTGAGACTGCCGAGTCAACTTAGTGTTTTGCAAATTCTTAATTATTACGTAGCCCAGCGCCATTTCATGTAACTTATGATATAAATCATTATTTATGAAATGTAATAAAGTGTAATGTTTGTTGGCAGTTTACTGTAACGTCAACATAATTCACCACTTCACTGTACACAGCTGTAAAACTACAGCCCCAGCTGGAAAAAAATAAAAAGAAGAAGATGGAGTTTGGAAATATAAACAATATGTAAATTTACTCCACACATAAAAAGAAAAAAAGAAAAAAAGAAGTGACTCGCTGCTTACCTGACGCTTTTGTCAAACACCTTGGTGCGGAACACCTCCTCCTGATCCAGACTTATGGTGCAAAAGGTGCAGAGATCCCTTTGTCGATTTGGACCTGAGACTGGACCTAGGTTCTTAGCTTCACCTGCAGCACAAAGAGAAGAGCATCATTACTATCTCTGCTATTAATTAATTAATTACAAAAACAAATGCACGTGTGCTGCATATAAACCACATATACACAGAGGTAACAGAGCTTTCAGATAATCCCCATCCCTGTACCATTCAATAACATTAAATCTTACAGGTGTTCTTGACTGAGATGTGAATTAAAGTGGCAGTCCTAAAGTCTCACAACTCTGAAAATATATTTAAAAAAAAAACATGATTTCGAAATTAAAATAAAAGGGTTCATTTCACTGAAGCTGACACGTGACAAACTAATCTTAAAATCAATATAAAGCACATGTGATTGCAATCATACATGGCAAACTTTGAGAATATGCTTTTACAATCAGCATCTTCATGTTCATATGGGGACGCTGGCTCTTGCCAGTTGTCAGGGCAAGCTGCAGAGCGGATGTAGCTGAAGTAGACTTGAGGCTCCTATGTGGTTAAAAACATGAAACATTGACTTCCTCAGCATAACCAATGGTGACGGTACAGCGCTGATTCACAAATGACAAACACCTTTGTCACACACACACACACTACATTGCACGCAGACTCAGATTACATGGCATAGAGCTTTGTGCAAGCCATGCGTAATCAATCACCAAATCAAAGCCAGATAAGATGACCCCGAGTCTCCAGAACAGCTAAATGACAGTTACTCAAACATAGGGCTATCAATAACTTCACAACGAGTCCAGTGGTGGATTATAGGGGCAAAGACAAAGTAGTCTAAATGGGTCCTCTAGCTTTGTATAGGTACCCTAAGCCCAGGTGAAGACCTAATTAAGAAAAAGCCACCAGTGAGATCAGCTTTTTAAACAGGCTATTAATAATGGTGTATGGCTAATCTTAGGAACGGCCGGTGAAAACAGCAAAGTTGCCACTAAGCTCAGGCCAGGATGACCTGGTGGGAGTAGAGCACACAAGCACATATGGTATACTGTGGCCAAGCAAACCTGCTGCCATCTCTTTCGAATACACTAAAACAGAAGCATGTCACCTCGTGGAAACCATGACCTAAAGGTCAGAGAGTAAACAACGCCGGACTGAAGACTGCTTTGTCATTTTAACAAGCGGCCTTTTCCTGATTTTACTCTGACAGTGAAGCAAACGAGGACGCGTATCAAAAGCACGCCGGCCGTCTAAAAAACTGCTCTAAGAGTACATCTTCACAGAATGCCACCTCCATTGATGTAGGCTAAAGGAAAAAGGACAAAGTGTGAACGAGGAAGAATGGAGTTTCGTAAGACTGCAAAGTGAGTTACATGCCATTGTAGTTCCTCTATTTTGTTCTGCTTAACGTTTTCTCATCAATTCATAGTAGTGAAACTGCACACTATTGTGTGCCTATGCATACGTGCCATACTAGTTAGCCATGTTCACCTTGCAGTACACATATCCAGTTAAGAAACATCCATATCTTGTAATGACACGGTCGAAAAACTTCTTTAGAAACACAAGTAAGCAGTACAGTTTTGTCATAACACATTCAAAAAACAACAATAATTCTTCTAAAGACTGACCGCAGTGAAGTCTACTTTCTCCCCCACGCTGACATGAAGCAATGCCACTGGGGCAAATTTAATCCTAACCATAATCAATTACCTCAAACACCGACAGGACGGTGCAGCAGCAGGTAGACTAATGGACGTGTGTTAAAGCTGGATATAACCAAATCTGCTGCAGCATATGTAAACAGTCCTAGTCGCACTGTACCTCGATCGTATCCCTTGTTTGGATAAAAGCGACAGCTAAATGACTGTAAATGTAAAAAACGAATAAATGACGCGTGACAGGAACCTGTACGGCTTGTGTCATTAATTTGAATCGTAAAAATGTTACTTCTGACCTCTTAAATTTGAGTAAATGGACGCCAAAACACAGCTTACACATTCAAACAGGTGCTCAGCTGTGTGCTGTAGGTCCTCTGGACCAGCCCAGTCTGAGAATGAGGATGAGGAAACTGGCCTGCTGGCATTTGACATGTTTGTGAGAACATTTGGACTTGATAAACTGTTAATATTATAATAACTACACACTGGAGCTATTTTATTATTATCTGATGCTGCAACTAACTCACCTCCCCTGCACACTTTAATCATGATAGCAAGTGATGAGGCACTTGAAAGAGGTTTCTTGATTAATAATAAAGCCTCCACATGTGAAGTCAAGTGTTCACCAATTAATCAACACACCACTGTGCACTCAAAATCAACAAGATCTATGTATATGAAACACTTGAGAAGCTAATATTAAACTCCACTGAGATGTCGCTTAATATAAATGTTTAATCCTGCATTATTGTCGCTGTAGCATCAGCTCCATGAGCTGGATGTCAGGTGTCTGCGTTGACTCACGTTATTCCTGAATGGGGTTTTAGTAGTAGCTAGCCTTCACAACGTTAAGTTAGCTCACACTTTAGCTCCACACACACACAAAAAACGCCTTTTAATCGGTTCAATTTATAAAAACACACACACAAAACCCCCCGCAGCTCGCTCCGGAAGCTTTAAAGTGTCGTGTCTGTGGAGCCGTGCTCGATGAATGAAAATCATTCATAACACAAAGCTAGTAGCCGAGCTAGCATGCTAGGCTAACAGTTGACGTGAAGCTCCAGGCAGCGGACCGACTCGGCGGACTGAGTCTGCCGTCACACTGTCGGCTCTGTTCAGAGGGAGAGAGAGAGGGAGGACGCCGCGCCCCTCCGGCTTCCCTCCTCTTCTCCGCTCCGCTTGTTTCTACCGACCTCTCTGCCTCCCGGGAGAGACGGAAAACGTCGACCCGCCAGTGGAAACTTACATATTTTACCCCGCAGACTCTGTAAAATCCGAATCCTCGCGTCGTCCTCTTCCGCCATGGTCAGAGCTGACTGCTGTGGCTGCTCCGGTGCATTCAGCGCTGGTTTATCATATCCGTTTATGAATGCAGGCAGAGTGTAGTAAAGCCAGCCCCACTGCCGCGTGACGTCGGGTCCCGTACACACTGGTGTCTTAAAACGTTTTGGCGAAATAAGCAAGCTTCCTCCTCCTCCTCCTCCTCCTCCTCCCGCTGCTGCTGCTGCTGCTGCTTTGGCCAGTCACTTCAATCTGGAGATGGTAGGAGGTTTTAAGAGGATTTGTGCGCTGTTCGCTCATTATGCAACGATAACTAACTAACACTTTGACTTGTGAAGCTATTTGTCCAGCTAATCTGGGCTACCCGTGTATGTGACATGACATGTGAGGGATGATTACCCCTGAAGCAAACACCTGAGGTACACTGGTTTACTTTTTATGACTGTGTAATTGATTGATTGAAAATTATGAAAAAGTACACACATTGTATTTAAATTGTCGACTGACCCTGTTAAAATGTCTGGAAACATACACATTCACAGATAGCTAGTGTATTATTATTATTATTATTATTATTATTATTATTATTATTATTATTATTCGTCTAGCACTCTAGCTAAAAGTTAGCAGGCTACTGAAGAGCCAATTTTGATTTCAACAAAAGACAAATAAATAAGTAACTACCTTTCCAAAACTATATACTAATAAAAACTATTCTCCAGGGGCGTCCAAACTTTTTTATAAGGAGGGGCAGATTTGACAATGTGAAGATGTCCAGGGGAACATTTTAAAATAAAATAATAATAAAAAAAAGAACAATAAAAGTTACATACGCCAATTAGACGTAAAAAAAAAAAGTACAATTCTTCTTTTCTTTCACATCTGGAGTCAGATAACAAAGAATAAATTGTATGTAATACACTTGAACTTGCATGAAGTTGATACACATCTGAACCTCATGTTTATTCTAAACATGACAGACTTATTATGAATAAGTCTATTAACATTTAGGTTGAAAATGTATCACTCCTGCTCTTGTATTTCACAAGATCATTCAGAAAGTAATATTTTGTGTTACATCTACAGATATGTAACACCAGCAGTTATGTCCTTAGAGGTTAACGTTTAGTGCATTCAAATGCTTCGTTATATCAACCAAAAAAAATAAAATCTGGCAGCCATATAATATCTGACAATCCTAGCAGCCCATGAATAATATTTTATAAAAACATGAAATCTGACTGCTGTCAAAATATATGTGATATACAATAAATATATACTTGCTCAAACTATATAGTTTACACAATAAGTAAACACTTTTTCGACATATAATATATAGTTATATATACTATAAATGTATGCTCTCCCAAACTATATATTATATGTCAGGGGTCTTAAACCAGCTCCTTGACCCCTAGGGGGTCCGCAGAGATACTGCAGAGGGTCCGCCAATTTTTGTCATAATAATTGACAAAAATGATAATGAGTAAACTGCAAGTATTAATATGCAATAAAAAGCTACTTTTGACAAAAAAAATACTATTTATATATTATTTACAAATGGTTACATTATGCCAGAATGCGTTATCAATCATAAACACCTATAGGCTAATAACCCAGCATATAAATAGGCTAATAAGGTGAAATAAATATAAAAGTTATTATAAGCCAGGCTTAAGATGTACTGTAACACATGTGGGGGTTTCTGTTCTGTTTGTCTCTCGTCCAAGCGGTCCTTAGGCTAAAAAAAAGTTGAAGACTCCTGTTATATATGATAGCTGTATGCCCATTCGAATTATACTATAAATATATACTCACACGTGACAATATTCTATAACTACTCTCTCAAAATATATAACTGTATACTTTTTTGGATGATATATATATATACTATAGACATATAATCTCTCAAATGATGTATTATATTCTATAATTTGTCTCTCAAACAATAAATTGTTTACAATAGCTATACACTCTTTAAAAAGATATATACTATAGAGATATACTCTTTCAAAGTACATACTATATAGAATAACTACTCCCAAACTAAATATTATATATGGTAGCTATATACTCTTTTGAAAGATATATATTATGACTATACTCTCTCAAATATACAATAACTACACTCTCAATGTACATATTATATACAATAACTATATACTCTCAAACTAAACTCAGAATTGGATGGATTGTCATATGAATGTGAATGCTTGTTTTATTGGAATATACACTATACCTAAATGTCAGTTAATCTGAATAAGAAGACTTTGGACATTTTGCACAGTGAAATATAATCTGTGATTTATTTTTAATTATAGAGATTATTTATTTACCTTAATCTATATTAAAATTCCAGCCCTGTTTCTCCTTTTGACCAAAATGTGACATCCTGTGATCTCTTCTTCTCTTCCAAGGTGATGTTGCTTCAGGCTGGTTGAAACACAGAAACACTGTATACAAAGTCAGGTATGTATACAACTTTTCTAACTAATTTCTGTGTTTTATCTTAGTTTCCAGTTAACACATACTCACTAGTTCACACTTTTATACTGTTAATATCTCACCTAGAGTTCATAGATTTTAAACTGTGCAGTACGTCACAAATTTACTGTTGACGTTAGAAGTATTAATGAAAACTATTTCTTCATTTGTCTTCTTAAAAGAAGATTTTTATTTAGTCTTTCAGTCACAGCCATATAATATTATTATACTATGTATATATATATATATACATATATATATATATAAAATCTGTCTGAAGTGTTTTACAACATTAAAAAATATATAAAACTTATGATTACCATTGCATCATGGCTAATGTACAGTATAAGTAAATGTTCCCAACTATACTACAACAATATGAAAATTTTAACTTTACATCAGTGCAACTAATCTAAAGTTATCTCAGAGTGTAATGTCTCCTGATGCCGTACTGCTTATTTGATCTGGAATACCATCGATAACATTATATCAATTGTCAGTGTTTTTAATTATCACCTTCTAATAAATGACACTACAGTGACTACTACAAATGTTGCCTCCACGCCGTTAACCAGCCCCTAATACCTAAAATCTGTGATCCATCTGTAACATCACAAGACCAGTCTTAGAAAGAAGCAAGGAATTTAGAAACATCTGGAAATTGTGTCTTGAGGCCCAACTTTGAATACAGATGCAGTTTGTGTGGAAGAACGAGGGAATGAACTTCTCACATGGGCTGCATGTCCCTGAACGGTGGGGAGGAGCAGATAACCACCATGTGGCTTTATATTTAGGAAATTATGTGCTGTGGAACAGGTTTTGTACCAGTATGGCTTCTTAAATTTTGCTATTTAAAATTTCCCTCTTAAAAAATGTCCAGACTTTTAGAGTTTCTGTAACTATTCCCTTACCATCAGTATGAAAGAATCAGTAAATGTGGTTATGAGTCACTATGGCATGTTGTAGTTGTCACTGAATAGTGTGAAATGAGCAAGCGTTTACCATATCTCTAACTAGGCCGAAGGAGGACAGGATTTGACGGTTTAGAATAACAACAACATTTATTTAAATAGTTTTACATGTTTTTTTTTACATAAGCACACAAAAGTAGTAACTCTAATCTCAATGGTGCCATGTGTTAATTATAAATTAGATTTATATCAATGGTGCTTAAAATTGAATTATCAAAGTATTTAACCCACAGATTAGCATAGTCTACCTATAAAGTGCAACTCACCATGGCCAGTTAACTGAATGGGAGATTCAGAAATATGACAGTCGTAAAATTTATATTGTTTTCCCCAGGCATGTGTTAAAAAAGATGTTACCACAGTCAAACACACCCCTGTTCTGAAATTGCACACCGTTTAAAGAAACGTTACCAACATTCATGTATTTTCTTGAGGTTACAGTCATGTCACTGAGTCTGCCATAAATGCATAGACAATGGACAAAGTACAGTCTGTGTCAGAAGGTCCTATATTATCCAAAAAATATCTTCTACAAAGGTGAAAAACAACTCAGTCAGTGAGTTTAAGAGGGAGGAAATTACAGCCTGCACTGATATCAGATCCTCATGTTTAATGCTGTCATTTTATTGAGCTCATCATTACAACTCTTACATTTCTTAACCAAAGCAGTGGTTTGAAGTTAAGTTTCACTTTCTCTCATTGATGTCCATAGTTCTCAAAGAGCTTTAAAAAAATGGCTCCTCTTTACACACCCATTTCTCTGGCTTGTGTATAGAAATGTGGGTACCCTTAGTTTCAGAGTCATTTCTCCTAAACAGTTTACAGGACTTCTCACGGTCATTGTGACTGGTTGTTCTTGGCCCCATCAAAATATCCCTGCTGCTGTCTCTGTCGCGGGCTTGCTTTTTTGGGATGAGATGCATAGTATTCTGTGCACTGATCCTTTTTTTCGGCATTTTATGTTTCACTTTCGAAGGTGGCAGGGAAAGCAATGGATCAGTGCAGGGTGATAACGGAGTTTTAACGTTGGAATATGACATGTCTTGGTAGGTAGTCAAAGACATATAGTCAGCTGTATCCTCGATTTTAGGCTTAATTTTATCAATGGAAAAATGTCCGCCTTCCAGCCTTTCACTTTTAATGTCAGGGCCCCCTTGATTGTCACTGTCTTCTGTTTTGATGGTGTCTTTGTTATTGTCTTCACTCAGGTGTGCTGAGTATTTAGAACATGGTTTGAAGTTGTCATAAGTATATCCCTCCTCATTGGCCTCCTGGTGTTTTTTCTCATGGCTTCTCTTGGTGGCAAGGTAGAGAAAACGCTGGGGACAGAAGGAGCAGCGATACTTCTTCTCTGGGTTGGGGCTCCGAGCTGTATTATCAAAGCAGGAGCCATTTTCCATACAGCTGTTGCAGATGTAATCACCACCAGCAGGTACCTCACCAGGGGGACCTTGTTTACCACATGTCCGGCAGAAACATGGGTGGGAACCAATAACATGAGCTCTGAGCCCGGTCTCTGTGATAAAAGAGCTGTCACAGATGTCACAGTTGTAGGTGGTCCTTGGGCTGGAGTTCCTGCTAAGACTGCGTTTCACCTCTCCACTACCACCTGAGATGCTTTCATCTGTCAGCCAACTACTTTTATCAAGGTGGGCCTCACTGGCAGCAGTTCTGTCTACAGATGTTTCAGCATAACGGTGAAACAAAGCATTTTTGTGCTTGAATCTCAACTTCTTCCTTTTCTTTTTAGCTTTGTAAGAATAGTAGGGACGCCAAAGCATATCAGCTGTGTCACAGTCATTGGGATCATCGCATGTCTCTTGCTCTGTAGCGGCAGTGACTTCTGATCTAAGACGGAGTCTGGGGCTTTCTGAGTTTTCCCTTGTTGGAGGGCACTGACTTGGGCTCTCCTCCTCACTCAGTTTTCTGATTCTCTTCTTCTTTCTGGGGAAGAGCTTAGATCCTTTGATTTGGCGGCGGATGATGGCCTCATTGCCTATTTTTACTGTTATCTGACAGAGTGGCATGGCAGCTCCGTCCACAGATGGACCTGGGCATGCAGGTTTGGCAATATATGTTTCTGTCTTTGTCCCCACCGTCTTATCGCGCCCCAGATTCTCATTGCTTGATTGAAGTATCTCCTTCGTCATCTCCTCGACTCTTTTTGCAGATGCTGATAGCTCGCCTAGCTTTTTAACAGTGTTCAAAGAGTTAAAGAATGGCACATTATGACTGATGTGCTCTGAGTTACTTACTACTGGAGGATCTTTGTAACTCACTGCAGACTCTGTATCTGGTTGAAAAGAGAAGGTACTGTTGTAGTTAATGAAGGGTGAATCTCTATTCTCTACCTCTTTCCTTGAGCCTCTCTGAATGTCCGATTCACTGCTCAGACTTTGGTCAATATCTTGGTCACGTGGCTTGTCAAAGCTGATGCGTGGCATGACAGGTGCCACCATCTTTGTCGTTGCCATGAACGTACAAGGGAATGAAAGGTTATCAGGGCTGATCAGACCATTTTCTTCAAATGGAGGGATAAGAGAGTTGCTTTCTGGGGGAGCTTGGTCACCTCTTTCAGCACTCTCTGAATATGTCTGACTGTACGTCTTGTATTGTCTCTTTCTAAACTTCATAGGCAGAAGTCTGTAGAGTTTGATTGGATAAACGCTGGCTTTCAGCCCACCATTGGCTGATTTTTTCTTAACAGCTAAACTTGGATCAATGCCATGAAAAGACTTCTGATGGTTCTTTAGGATATAATATGTCATGAATGTCTCCAGGCAGAAAATGCACTGATAGCGGCGTTCACCTGTATGCCAGATTTCATGCTTAGTACGGTACTCTGCCAAGGCAAACACTTTATTACAATAATGACACGGATAGGCTCTCTGCCAGGAATGTACATTCTCATGCCGCTTCAAACTGGATAGGGTAACATAGACCCGTTTGCACACACTGCAGTTGTATCTCCTCTGACTGCCACCTGGCCTCACTACCCTCTCGTCCTGTGGAGGTTCTGATTGATCGACTTGAAAGGGCTCTGGGGTGTAAGGGGTGGAGAGGTCAGCCGAAGGAAGCTGTGTCATGATGCTCTCCGCGTCTGGCATCTCGTCTGAATGAAGGTCCACGTCTTTGGTTGATATGTCAGTTGCATCTAGTTTAGGCGGGCCTCTTGCAGCTTTGGGACACACCTGCTCATGGTTGCGTAGCCGTTTGAGGTGTATGAACTTTCTGTGACAAAACTTGCAAAACAAATGGCTGACAAAACGCTTTTTATGTACCTCTGAGTGAATGGTGAGAAGAGCTTTATTTGTGAATATCTCTGGACAGTGCTCACATCCGTAGATTGAAATGCTGTCCTCTGTGTGAGGGGAAAGGGTTGGTGGACCTAACTCCATTTGACCATTGTCAGTGGTTATAGGTAGCAATGGATCTATACTTTTTTCTGTTTCTGCCTCTGAAAAAAGCGGAGGTGGTGTCATGACTGCAACAGGTGCTGCGGAAACAGCATCAGGTAATGCGGGGGTTACTGCATTTGGTTTATCTGCTTGCGGTTCAGCTGGTGTTGGAAGTATACTTCTACCCAAAGTTCCTCTCAGCCTGTGGCGCTTTTTAAGCGGGCCTACATTCCTGTAAAAGAGTTGCTTTGGCTGTAATATTGCTGGCTTAGAGACCTTTTTGTTGTCCCATTGACTGCTATCTGTGCCTTCTGTAGATTTGCTCACTGCATAGGAGTGCTCTGAGAGGGCATGGGTTGTCTCATTGGTCCCATTGAGGCAGGAGGTTATGGGGCAACTTGATGGAAGCTGTCCCACATCTGGTGACTGCCTCTCCTCACTGGTTTGAACCAGAGGGGTGAAAAGATTGTTCCCGGGACCCACTTCAGTGATAGAAAAGGCATTGGTGATGCGTGGCCCTTTGGCACTGTCTATCTCCTCAAGCCTGGGAGCTTCCTTCTTTGTTTTTTTAAACAATGGGTCTGTGCTGGGGTCTGTGGATTTAACACATTCGTCCTGCCTCTCTTGTTCTGCAAGCTTCTCTAAAAAAGGAATTCCAAGTCTTTTTCCAGCTGCCACCAGCCCCCCTGTGTCCTCTGGACCAGGCGATGTCACCTTTGAGCAGTAGATAAAGTTGAGGATACTGGCAAACACCTCAGACTTCAAGTCCATCAGCTCAAGCACTTGGCTAGAGCTCCATGTCTCAGGAGTTGCAAGAGCATTTCTGAAGTACCCGCTGCAGGCTGCCAGGATATTCTTGTGGGCCCGAAACTTAACATCTTCCACCACAATGGTAACATCACAGAAGAGGCCTTGTGACCGCTGCTCGTCGAGTTTGCTAAGTACAGTGTGAGGATGAGCACTATCCATCAGGTTCTGAGTGCATGGAGACACCACAGTCATCTAAAAAGAAAGAGAAGAAATAATTACATCAGATTATTACAAAATGGTGGAGTGGACTGTTTTGATACTGTTAAAAACGATCAAGATGGTGTGAGCACATTTGTATTTGAAGAATATTTGAGCTGATCTAGTGTTTTAACACTAGATGGCGGTAATGTCCTGAAAGATGAGCTCCAGTGCTAACAGTGTGGTTAACAGTTCTGGTGAGTCAAGCCACCATAATCTCCACCCTGTTTCATTAAAAAAAAAAAATATATATATATATATAGGTTTTAATGAATGGATCGCATACTGAGTTTAAAACTGACTATATAATTGTGGACACAGATTCAGGATTGTGAATTATCTTATTCTGTTGTGTAGAAGATATCTTTAATCTCTGTGGGTCGATGATTGTTTTGAGTAATGGGTCTATGTTTGAAAAGGGTCTTTCTCAAAGCCCACGTATCAGAAATTATGTGGGAAGGGATGTTGATATAATTGTCAACTACGGGTAGTATCAACTTGGAAAAATGAGACGGACGTAATGTGTGACGTTCTCAATTTCTTCCTTTATGTGACTTCATTTTTGTCTGCCCAATAATTTCCTTTTCGTTCCATTGCTGATTTTTTTCTGTAGATTAACTTGATTTTTCATATGTGGAATATTCTTGTCATGAGAAGTTCACAAACTGATCCCAGAACAAAGTCATGAGAACACTAATTATTCTAAAAACAAGTGCAGTGCCCGAAATGCACGAAAACCTCTGAGCCTGCACATGCTATAATATACAGTGACTCCCTTAGTCGTTTTTTTTCTTATTACTTATTATAATTAAATTTCGGTGGTAATCCGTCCACACATCTGCGCTAGATCTGGTTCAGTTGTCATGACAGTCTTATTATTTCCAAGGCCCATGTTAATGTCAAAATGACATGCAGACAGTTGGTGACTCATATACTCCCTTCTTTAGCTGTCTGTCAGTCGGCAGTAGAGAAACATCCTTTCACTTGTCTCATATTCAGTTTTTGTCAACAGGGAACAGTTAATTAATGTCTCATGATTGAAATGGCAGCCAGGACGAGCCGTTGATGTAATACAATAATCACTGCTATGCAAAGTAGAAACATTAACATTATAATTACTTGCTAATAATATTGTAATATTAAATCTTAAGGACACACTTCCTTCCACATTTGTGGATTAGTTTGATTTTGGCAATCTGCATCTCTAAGAGGAAGCTAAAGTTCATTCATTCTCACTTTGAAAGAGGGTGTATCACTCAGCATGATGTTCTCATCATGGCCTTCTGATATCAGAGTCAGTGTAGTTTGAGTCTGTACTGAGTCATTTAGCATGTCTCACGTAGCATGCTGACTGTGCTGACTATAACACATTCAGTTTGTTCTTGTACATGATGAATCATCACATCTGCATCGACGTTCTTCAAATGTCTAATTTAAGCTCGAAGAGAAGTTGCTTTTTCACGTCATTGTTCTTTTATCACCTTCATTCATGTAGTGAAAGTCATTAAGTGACTGTGCCATGTAGCATGAAACCATGATGTTCTATTTGCTACCCTGGAGGCAACGCTACAGTATTTCCTGTCTCTCTGTTGTAAACGTTGTTCTGCGTACATACTCAGTGGAAAGACAAGTGAAATTTGTCACGATCCGTAAGAGATTTAGTCTGTGTAAAGAATACAGTAATGTCAAGTTATAGTAAATTAACAGGCAGTTCAATTAGATATATAACTTTAGTTTTTGTCCTGGGCATTACGCACCATTTGAAAATTTGTTGACATTTTTTATTTTAAAGGTAAGAGATTTTAATGAATTGTTTGTTTACTCCAAATGGGTTCAGGTAATTTATCAGTGATGTCGTTTTCTATTTGTTTTTTCACTCATGTAAAATTTTCTGTTCGTGCAACAAATGCAATATGGCCGCCGCTCTTTAAAACCTCTCCGGCTGCTGAAAACACAACCACCCTCCTGCCTTCTTTCTCAGACAGGCCTCCGTTGTCATGGCAACATGCTATGGCGCAGCACTTATTGGGATTCAGCTCGATGGCAAGTGACTGTATTAGCTGTCCGGGTATTCGGTCCCCTCTCTCCCACAAACATCCTGCCCTCTCTGAGAACCTGCAACACACAGCAGCCTACAGAGCAATCGAGGTTTGCCTTTGTCTCCACCTGAATATACTTTGTGTACGTATAGTGGTCTGTGTCTTTGTCTGCAGCAGAAATGCTACCCAGAGGACTTTCTCATCTCATAACAGCAAGTCATGTGCCACTGCTTTTGTACTAATTTCTCAGGTCATACTGTGTACAGAAGCAGTTTCATATTTTCTTCTAGGTTGCCATTCTACTTTCATTTTTCACAATTTATACCAATTGTTGTGGTTTTTCTATTGCCACCACATGCTGAGCGGAAATTTTGAATTTGTCATCAGTGCTTATGATTTTGCCACACCCAAACTTACTTTACTTTCAAATCTCATGTGAAATATTTCAACCTGTAAAATAAAAATCCCCACACACTAAACCACAAACCAAGAAATGACAGTCTAGCATACAGTCTTGTCAACCAAAGAGCGAAATGTCAAAGCAAAAGCCACTTCACGCACCTCTCTGCAAAGCGTACTTCCGCAAAAAAACAGGTTATAAATTGAGGGAAACCATGCAAAACATACCTTAGTAAATCAGAGAAAATGATGCAGGGCGAACAGGAAACAGTGTCATGCAGTATCCCTTTTCTACAGCCCTCAGTATACCTAACTATACATGAAAAACAGTTTCGTGAGAGCAAGGCGAAAGTATTTTTTTTCTATGATGGTCGCTGAACAGTGGTGTTGTCAGAAGCAGAGCTTTTTCTGACGTCTTTCTTCCTCTCCCTCCCTCTCTGTGTGCAGATGACTCCAGCTCCAACGTCCTTCGCCTCTATCCATGCAGCCCAGGTCCTGGGCTAGATGTGCCCTGCAGTCCTCTGACTGTCCCTCTTCTGTCCTGCTACAGCTTTAGGAATAACTGACAGTTTCTCACAGTTATACGGCATGTAGCTAAACCGGAGTATGGGTCTGCCTTTGTGCTAGCTGGGCAACTGAAGCGTTCACTCTGGAGCTACTGAGCAGGAAACGGCAACTTTTATTAAGCATGGCAGAGGGCTGTAGGGAGAGCGGAGAGATGCTGGGTGCTACATCACACACCAGCTCTGTACTCGATGCTACAGCGAAAACGCTCAGCTGCATTGCTGGTAGGAGCGTAGAGTGAGGGGTGCAACGCTGTATTAAATCTCCCCAGCATCACACCAGCTACATCCTGATGCATCGATGATGACCAAAAGAAAAACTGTCATGAAACACAGTCATCTGTAGCCCCTCATAGAAACCACATGCACCTTAAACGCATAACGCTACACCATCTGTTCCATGCTTGTGCACACAGACTCTGTCTGTGCAGCAGTATATTACACCAAAGCCCTTCGTCCGTGCTCACGCAGTCACTGTGGTTAGGTAATGCAGAACCGGAGAGAAGATGGCAGACTACTGTCCTTTTGTGCATCACAGCAACCTCAGGACAGATGTTCACCGATGCTTTTTCTCACAATTGCAGTGAGCGTGCAGACTGAAAGGCGGAGAGGGAAAAGAGAGTCCTGCTATCAGCGGGGACTCTTGGTATACCTATATAGAGGCTGCTGATTGATGCAAAAGCAGCAGATGCGTCAGCACTGCAGACGAGGGGGAGGGGAGGAAGCTGAACCCGACATGGCACTGTGAGTCTCTCGCTAGCCTCTGAGGACGGAAGCAGCTCTTTTATTTACACAACTCAGTGTAGTCATATGGCTGTGTAGGTCTTCTTGTCATGCTGGCTGAGACCCACTTTAAACCAGTTTCAGTGCCATTTACTTTTATGTACCGTTCCGCTCAAGAGACAAAGTAGCAGGTGCCATATCATTATGCATGCACTCATGCACTCACTCTTTGCCCTAAAGGAAGGAAATGCACTATTCAAGGAGTGTTTGCGTGTTTGCCCTTTGAAATACACTCAATAGTCTGCCTAAGTCTTTGCTCTATTGTTCCGTTCCCTTTTCTGTGTTCGATATATCACATTATGTTGGTTTCATGAATACGCAATTAACTACAGGCTCAGTCGTCTATTCTTGGTGCTGACAGTGCTTACTTGAGGACCCCTGCATGTGTACCAGCCAGTCAGGTAGTTAAACCTTTAAACATGTGTTACACTGGGCCATTTTGGTGAGACAACAAAAAAAACAAAAAGAGCTAACAATCCAACCATGAGGTGAAAGTAGCTTCAGTGCATACCCCTCCTGTAATTGGAGCCAGAAAATCTAAATTTGGGTAACAAGGGGGGAGCCCGGCTGGAGTTGAAAGGGGATGAGTATGCACCAATTGCCACAGCTGACTGGGATTTCCTGAGACTTCTGTCAGTCAAAAATACTCCAGTCATTCTCAAATTCAGAGCAGTGACACACACTGGAAGAAATCACATGAGCTAACAGGACTCTACAGGACTTAAATTATTAAGTTGTTGTTGGCATTTATTGAGAATATACTGAATTCTTAAGTTGTGTCCTCATCTCAGATCCTCTGCAGTAACTTCAATGACTTGAAGTGAATGCAGGTTTTAATGGTGTTTACTGCAAGGGTTGCTTCTTTGTACAATCCAATCCATCTCATAGTCTTCTTTTAGTCATTTTAACATCAAATGGCAAATTAAATCAATGTTTTTTTTAGGCATTGCACCACAGCGGGCCATTTTAACCATTCTGTTATTTTTAACTGCAGAGACCATCCCTAATACTTCCCATGATCCGACAGTTCACAGAGTTGGTAATTAAAGATTCAATCGCAAGCTAGATTTGGAATCAAAATTGTAAATGAAAGATATTACTCAGTATAGCAGATTACAGTTTATGAAGTATTTTGTAAGCAGTACCTTGTCACCCACACTTGATATCACAGCTAGGATATGTTCAAAGCCACAGGACAAAGTTTACAGGCCTGTGTGCCTCTGATGCTCGCCGAGCTCAACTGTGGCCTATAGAGACGCTGATCAGCAGGGAGGCACAGACCATAGTACAAGGCTGAGTAGGCCTCATCCTCATTCTTAAAGCATCCACCCTCTTAGCATACAAAAAAATCCCTGGTAGCACTTATGTTGCTGCTTTAACAAGCACTCATACTTTAAGTCGCCTACCAAAATGTTTCTGTGCGGAAGGTCCTGCTGGGCCTGTCTCTGCCGCTGTGGATGTCTCTCTGATGTTTGTTTAGGAGGAGGAAGAAGAGTGACTACCCGGATCCGTTCTTCCTTTGGCCCAGATTAGGCCTTTACTATCTTCCCTCTTCACTGCTGTCTGGATGTTGCCTGTGGACTATGGCTCTGGCAGAGGTTCCTTGTTCCTGCTGTGTATAGTTTCCTTCTGGAGGCTGCTGCCACTGCTGCGTCACTCCCGCTGCATCACTGACCCACAAAGAGGAGCTGAGAAGGAGGGGTGGCGTTGGTGAATGTGTGGAGGCAAAGGATAAGCAGAAAACAGCCGCCACTGCTTTACTTTGCTCCAACAAACAAATGGATGAGGCTTCCGCTCTGCCTCAGTTAGGGCCTAGTTGCTGCTGTGGTATTCAGGAAGTGGGTCGGGAGAGACAGATCCTTTATTGTTACGTAATGAATATTTTTCCTCTTCAACCAGACTCAGCTGAGAGGGCGGTATCCAGTGTTCAGAGGCTAATAATAGGCCATAGTACCTACCAGTCATGGCTGTATGTGGTCATGTCAGATCATTCCGACATCCAGCTATCAGTTTGGCAGGAGACTATTTAATAAGGGGAGTGTTGTCATGGAAAACTGACAAGCATTTTAACACATTCCTCTCTTTCAACACAGAATGACTTCTGTTATTGTCTCTGTTTTGTCATCCTGACTGTAAGAATCAAGAACAGCACTTTAATATGTAGCTGGTTTGTTAACATATATTGTGCCATATGTCTCTGATCCACTAAGGTACCTGTTAGAAATATAAAAAAACAGTGCATACCTCTGCCTTACGTTACTGTAGCTTGCTTGTACAGGTTTCAGGTGAGGTCATACCGGTGTGGCCCTTACCGACGTATTTGTACAAGGTTTCAGTCCAGAATATGTGTGTTGTGCTCTTTAGGCCTGGATATGGTAGCCAGAATTACACTTGTTTTGCACACGTTACCCAAGGGTTTATTTGCTTGATCCTCCTCCTCCCATCATCTGACTCTAGTTTTCATTGCTGTGGTGCTCCCTCTGCTGGATGCACGAATGAACATAGCACAGAGCCCATACACAAACCCAGGGTGGCTGTAGGCAGAGACAGCATTGTGTGCCAGGGGCCTTCAGCAGAGGGCGCAAGAGCTGACAACTGGGAAATGTAAACAGGAAGTATATGGTGAAATTAGCCATTTAACTTGATATGAGGTCAGCACGACTCCGGTTGTTAAGTAGATTATGTTTCACATGTTTCACAATGGGACACTGTATTATACAGTATGATAATTTAATTCACCAGTAATATTACACAGTGCAAACTCTGCAACATACATAAAGTGCAAGCAATGGCAACAATCTGTGAAATACTGGTGGTAAATATTGCAATATCTAACACATCTGCCATCACATCTTATCTAACACGCTTCAAAATGCTGATTTGTTTTGAAGAATACATATCTCAACAATACATTTTGACACACCGCTTACTGAACCACAAACTGCAAAATTAACACTGATATCCATTCGCATTTGTATTTGAGGTGTTTCACAGCTGATCATTTGCTTCTCTCCTGCTGCATACTGGCACTGGGGTGGAAACAGGTAAAATAGATCCTCCTCCAGCCCATGGCTTTTGCTACATCCTCCATGTCACTGGTAAACTCAGGACAGCGGTGCCTCACAACCTCCTCCCAAAACTTGTCTGAATTGCAAAGCTGTTACAGTCCAACAACAAAACACAAAGCAGACGTAGTTATCAGTATGCAGATACATAAGAGCACAAACATACAGTACATGCCAAAGAGGGAGAGAAAGAAACTAACACACCATTTCTGCACATGTAATGTAGACTATACTGTACTGTACTGAACTTTCACCTTTCTGAATCTACGTGAAACCTGCGCCAGAAGTGTTGTATCTTTCAGCTGTAGGTAGGACAGGATTTTAAGCAATATGTCGTCAGGTAAGCGCTCCAGGTAATCAAACTGTCCTTGACAAAGTAACATTGTGTGATCCAGGGTCCTCTTCCCAAAAACGGCAAAAACTTCATCTATAGATTAAAGGTGGCAAAGAGCAGTCAAATTATTGAAAGCCTAGCTAAGCATTCTCTGTCATATTAAATGCTGAGTAACAAAGTACAGAACAAGTGATGAAAAACACACTTAGCCAACAACAACAATATTAATTAATAAAGTGCAAAAAGGTTGTCAGCATCACATAATGTGTGCGGCTGTTGTGACATGCAAATAAATAAAGTATCTGTTTATCTAAATGAAGAAAGGGTTAGAAACTTTACCCTTTAGTGTTTTATCTTTTAGGAAATTGCGATGGGATTCCTTCTGCCGACTGGGTGGAGCGCCCCGAGCATCAATTCGCAAGGAAATCTTCCATGATGTCAATATTACCTGATATCAGAAAAAATAAACAGTGAGAAAATATTATGACTTAAATGCAGGAGAATGCACCAATCCATTCATTCTCTGTGTTATCCTCATGAGGGACACCAGGGACTGGAGCCTATTCCAGCTGACTAAGGGCGAGAGACGGGGTACACCCTGGTCAAGTCGCCAGTTCAACACAGCACACATAGAGACAAACATTCACACATTTGGGCAGAAGGAAGCAGGAGTACGCAGTGAGAAAGGCCCCAGATTCAAAACAGGAGGCGGGGTGCTAACCTCCATGTTGTTTATTGTTACTTTGTGGATCCCGGGGGAAAATCTGAGCATCCAGTAGCAGCATGAGACACAGTAAACACACAGTAAGCATACATTAAAATGAACCGATACTACAATAAGCATACGTTGACTTTAACATACGAGCTAAATCTGCATTCAAATTAAACCTGTGCAAAGAAATTAAACGTGCAGAGAAATTTGGCATGTGCACAGAAGAAATTAAACACGTACATACAGAGAGATGAACGTGCTAAGAAATTAAACCTGTGCTAAGATCTTTACAAACAGAAAACTATATAAAAGTAAAAATACAGTAAATGCTATAGAAATAAGAAACAAAACTACAAATAGAGATACAAAACTATATATTAAAATACATCTCCTACAGCTTACTGTATAATTTTGCCCCCAATTCACGGTCTAGCCAGAGAGCAGCCTACAAGTAAGTGTTATTATTTCAATCTAAGTGTGTAGTTGTAAAATTAAGCTAGCCTCAGTTACATAGTCAGCCTTTGAGACTCTCCTTTCTAAATATAAATGTGTAAATATTATTCATATTATTAATCTAAATATGTTCTTACCTCTTTTTTAGTAACAAGAAGTTGGTAGAAATCTTTTGAGGGAGCTGGAGCCTGGCCAGTCACTTCAAGCAGATGCTCCCCGAGCAAGGACGCCATTTTGGATGCAATGCTGTAACCATGACAACTGAAAAGCTAACTGAAATATTAAAAAATGTGTTTGTTCAACGGCGGAAAAGTTAACGGCTTCAGTTGGACGCCATGCTACACTGATGTGAGGTAAATTATAGAAGTTAATGCTGGAAATTTAATTAATTTATAGATATTATTATTTTATTGTGTGTGTGTGTGTGTGTGTTGGTGGGGGGTGGGGGCCACGACCCAGCGGATTGATACTTCATATTTTCGACAGGCTAATGTTACCACTGACTTCAGTGTTGCAGTGATTATCTTTGGAGAGAGACAAGAAAAGGACAAATATACCTTCGTGTTTTTGCTGTCAGAAGGGCCGTATAGCTAACGTATATATTTACAAAGCAACACATCGCGGCGTTCACGGCGGCATTGTTCCTCTTTAAAAACAAACAGATGCTCCGAAAGCTTAAAACCTTAGAAGTAAGTAGTCCCCTCTCCCCTCCTCCCTCCTCCTCCTCCCGAGTGAGCGGATGAATCGCGGCGGATGAATATTGCAGTTGTAGGCCCCCTCAGCTGATGTGAAAGTAGCAGGGTGAGAAAGAGAGAGAGAGAGAGAGAAAAAAGAGGAGCTGGTGCACTGTCTGTTACAACTACAACACTGGAACAAATAGGTAACAACATTATACAAAAAAAAGGTAGAATTTTTCAGTGACATCTCAGCCAACAGTCTTTTGGACCTTCGAGACTGTTTAATATCGAAGTACATCGGACGAATTATGAGTCAGTGTTGCGAAAATATCTCGAATCCCGTTCTCCTGCTTTCCTGTTTTTTTGTGTCTAAAAGGTATCAGAGGCCATTTCTTTTTTCTTTTTTTGCTAGCTAGCCAGCTAGCGTTAACATGCTAGCCCGCTAAGCTAAGGCAACTTCTCATCAAATCTCAACAAAACTTGACTTGAATCGTTCACCTAAAAGACTGTATCCGTGTGTTGTTGTGCCGAGGCTACTGTTTTGTGTTATTAAATCCCACTGACCGTCCCCGTCGAAGCTGGCAAAGCGTTTAGCCAGGCGACAAACAAGGCGAGCTAATATCAATTAGCTTGCATGCCAAGGTTAGCTGGTGATAGCTGTAACGCTCTTGTTTGGTTTGACAACGCTTCACGTCAGCTACGTCACTGCCCCGCAGCAGCTAATTCGGTGTTGATAAGGTCAGTGGTTTATTGTCAACCGGGACAGCTAGATTAACTAACAACAAAACAGTAACACTAGCGTACCAAGTGTTTATTTTTGTCCGTTTGCTGCTCGGTCATTGAAGGAAAACACTCGCTCTTGTGTAAGCTAAGCTAACATTAGCGTGCTAACAACTAGCCCCCCCCGATACTTGTCATTCCTGGCCAAGATGCTCAAATGCTTAAATAAGATGCCTGACGTTATTTGGTCTGTTTAACCAACTCTTAAGTATGAAGTGTGTACTTTTGTGGACACGTTTCATGTTAGCAGTCAACTTGTTTTTAACCTGGCTAGCGTTAGCTTCAATGCTAGCCACACAGACAGACAGAAAGAGAGAGAGAGAGAGCGAGAGAAGAGAGAGAGAGAGAGGGGAGAGAGGGGGGCAGGCATTGGCCTTAAGTCAGCTTAGAAAACATCAGTGATCCTCACGGCCAGCTAACGTTAGTTAGCCGTATTTGTGTGCTCAACATACGCGTTGACAGTTGCTAAGAGAGTGATACTGGGTCTGCCTGGTTACCTGTCGACCTGACAGTTGTGTATTTTTTTTATTTGATCGTCACGTCCAGCAGTAAAGAAGGTGAGCTAACTCGCGTGCGAGCCATGTATATATATTTTTTCCCTTCTCTCTTTAAACTTGACCGTCAGCCAGACACAGACCAGCAGCAGCAGTGTGTGTGTGTGTGTCATGGCAGGCTGAATACCAAGTTAGCTTATGTTGGTTTACTGGTAGCCTGCTAGCTATTTTACATTAAACCGCTTCCGAAAGAGACGGTCCAGCCGATGCTGCCATTTTCGATGTGTAGCTAATCTCAGGTGATCGTTATTTGCCACTCGTCTTGGCTGTTAAAAAAAAAACAAAGAAGAAGGAAGAAAGATAGAAAGATCGCCTTTTCATACCAAACAACGAGCTTCAAACAGAGTAGCTGTTCGTGTTTAGCAGTGCGTTTAGTTAGGGAGCTAAATTGGTTGACACACCGGTACGCCAACTACGCATTTCCATGTAACCCCTGCTACGTTAGCCGACGTAACTTTAACCAAACGGGTCTCCTGGTATGTGATTACTAACCTTTTAGCTTTTATCACGTTCAATATCCAGCGGATACGCGCTTTGTTTTGGGGCCTGTGCGGGTTTTTTATTGTGGATACGGATGCGAATAAGCTACTGTCAAAATGTATGGGTCCTGCTAGGGTATGAGAGGCTAAACATGCTAGTCGGTGGTGGTGGCAGAGAACTACGTCAGAAATACAGGCCTCTGTAAATCATGGGTATAAAAATTGGACACTGCCGTGCTTGTTGAGTGGTGTGGTGATAGAAACTTAGAACCCGTGAGTGTTTTGAAGCTGCCGATCATTCGCTGTGCTAAACTAATCCCATTAAACGCGACTGTGGTGCACCAGTTGTCAGACTGGACGAATAAACAAAGACTAGGATGCACTGTCAGTGCAGGCCTAAAATGGCCCTGTGTGCTTGCCAAGTGTGGCGTATTTTTGTGATGAATGATATCATGATTTCGACTCTTTGATTGATTTGGATGAATTAGTGATCTTTCTTTTCCAGATGGCAAAAAGTATTTAGCTCGTGAGGGTGGGGAATTAGCACCAGCCATCAGCCAAATGCTGGTAACATACAGTGTATATATGTAAAAGTAGCTGGTGGATTTCAGCCACAAAATCATGATTTACTATAAAGTGGCTGGTGAGTTTGATGATTTATCCGTCAGTTAAAAGTTCATTTACCCTCCTGATTAAATAGTCACTGTGTATCAGGTGATAAAATCATCCTGATGTGTGTTTAAAAGATATCACTCACTTTAGTTGCCAGTACTCTCATGTCGTTGACTCATGAGACTTGCATGTAAATGACACTACTTCATATGTAAAAGACATTGTCTTTAACATCCTGACATGATTACTAAAAGATACCCTGACACGTAGCTCTAATTGGTCAGCTGTTAAAATGTTTTGACCTTTTTTAAAGATCAACACCAGCACGGTGTCAGCAGCACGTCATATTCTTTAAAAAAAGGTTTGGAAACTTTGATAGATCATTTTACCTTTGTCTGCCCAACTGTACATTTGTTTTGATTTGTCTGGGACCTTGTGCATTATGAGGAGTCTGGGGTTGTATTAATATTGTAATGTGATATTCTGACTTCTTCTTCTTCTTCTTATTCTTCTTCTTCTTCTTCTTCTTATTATTATTATTATTATTATTATTATTATTATTATTATTATTATTATTATTATTATTATTATTATTATTATTATTGGAAGAATAAATGCCTGTTGGCCTTCCTGTCAAATGGTTAAACATAAAAGTCAAGCATACTGGGTCAGTAGATACTGGATGACAGCTTTACAGTGCAGACTAATCTTTACATATGATATACGGTGACCAAATTGCTGAACTTGTGTGTGAAGTGCTGTCTCTTAAAACAACAGACGGTACATTAATGTTTAAAGGTCATTTGGTGGTTTACTGTCAGAGGTTCACATACATTTTGTTGGGATAATTCGGAGAACACGAGAAGGTGCTGGGAACATAAACTGTGACTGTATTACTGATACAGTTCATAAAATTGGCCACAGTTTTTAATTTGGTCAACTCTGAGTTGTCCTGTCCTTCCTCATGATCTTTCCACCAGCCTGTTTTTGCCCCCACACCAGCGATAATGTCAGTAACAGGATTGGTCAGTTGTTTTCTCGGGGGAGTTATACAAACTTAGGAAATCTGATCAGAGTCATGCCCCTGAACATCTCAAACGGGTTAGAGAGGTGAGCTTAATGGTACAAAAGCTCCATCAGCCGTTTTATGTAAACTGAGGACAACCCAGCGGTTGTAGCAGAGCATAGATGTGGGGCTCAGGATTGTGTTTAGTTAGTATTCTCATGTGGTTTCTTTGTCTCTCTCTCTCTCACGTTGCAGTGAATGGTAGTGTCTAGAAAGGGTATGTCCCTTCAGGAGAGAGGTGCCAATGTCCAACCGGCCTAATTCCAATCCAGGGGGGTCACTGCGCCGTTCACAGAGGAACACTGCTGCGGCCCAGCCACAAGACCACACAGTCGCAGGAAGGTGAGTCTGTCTGCACACTTACTGTCCACTTAGTTGAGTTAAAGCATCAATACAAAGCAAAAGTAAGTCAGTAATCATGGTTTGTGGGGGAATGTTAGTTGGGGTTTTCTTGAAGGGAGTAACAAATGATCAATACTTTTTCGATACCACGTGTTCAAAACGATACAGTATCCATTAATTACACATTTGATATTATCTTAAGTACCGAAAATATTCAAACAAACATCTACAATCAAAAAGATGCCATCCACGATTAATCTACTATTGGACAATCTCCAGCTCTCATCTCCTTTTGAGGTCTACTGACAATCGCACACGCTGCAGAGACAGAGAGAGACGTTATCTGGCATTATGTTGAAGATGCACAAAACGCAACACAGTGTTTATTTTACACGCACGATTGCAACAGTAAACAGTAAACACACCTGCTCGCTACCACATTAGTTTCTTAGGCTGCGTCATTACCATGAGGCCTCGTCCACACGCGGCTCACCTGCTGCTGCGAAAACGGAACGAAGAAATCCAAAGTGCAAGTTTTGTTTTTTTTGGTGACTTTACAAAAATACTGCTGTCCCCGTATGATAGAGAGAAGCGCAGCAAGCAGGTGTGTGTGCGCAGTAAGAGACAGGTACAGGTGTGTGTGTGTGTGTGTGTGTGTGTGTGTGTGTGTGTGGAGCAAGCAAGGTGAACAGGGTAAAGTCAGTTGGAGAATTAAAACGGTGACATGAGAAATGGCCTAATAGAAATATGGTAATGTATTCAACTACAATATAAAACTCACCCCAGTTTGGGCACATTCAGACAGAATTAGGCAATGCAGCGAATCGCTGCAGGGTTGTCCAGTGGTGTGTGAGTTGAGGGACTGAACATAACTGCTGTGAAACAATCAGGAAATAACTTTTTATTTCTCTGATTCACCAGCTTTATCGATGCCGGCCCTCCCTCCCCACTCACACTCGCTGCGTATGTCTCTTGACCACTGTTTGCTTTCTTCCTTTTCCTCTCTCTCTCAAACCATCGTACACACAAACCAAATTAAACTTCTTCATGTCTCTGTTGTGCAGCATAAATTGTGAGGCAGACTCAGAAGCTGGGTACATGAAATAAATAAAGCCAAAGCACAACAGGTAGAATATCAGTTTAGTCCATGAATCCACATGGATCAACTCAGTTTCAGAGACATTTCAGGCTCACTGTGGAGGTTTGCCCTTTCTGATCGGCTGCAGCGTGACATCGGGTTGCGTTTTCCCAAAAGTTGGATCCGGCTCAACTTCTCTGCCACAGATCCGCGCGGTCTGCACCACCGCCCGAACGCACTCAAACGAATGAAAAAACCTGCGTTCTCGACACAGCGCCTGGATCTTTTTTATTTTTGCCGTGGTATCGAAAGAAGTATTGAGTACTGTTGTTTTGTTTTTTGTTTTTTCTAACTAGCATTGTATCAAAGTTTTAAAATTCTGGTATCGTGACAACTTTATTTGTACTTTATTCATTTGTGATGTTTGCAGTTTAACTTTATGCAGAATGGTTTTATTAGCAGGTTGATCAAAGGGGAAAGCTTATCTCGTGTTCTCTTTATCAGAGTCACTTGTGTTTACAATAACTCTGTTGTAGCTATTGCTATTCCAGAAGTGTTAACGATCACAGGATGTGCGACCGCAGTCGGTCAAAATGATTTGGGGGATGGATCAAGTCTCTCTTTTATGCGGCTTAAACCCACACTGTCACTTGCTCTTTAATTTCCAACCTTACAGGTTGCAGTCAGAGCAGGTAAAACATAAAGCAAATTCCCCACCTGAAAGTAGAAGATCTAATTCTAAGGCTTCCAAAGCCACAGCCAGCTCAGCCACTGGCCAGTCCAGAGGGCACAGCTCAAGAAGGTACCCCTCCTCTCTACTTGGTGCTTACTGTGTGTGCGTGTGTTTGTGGGTTTGTACTTTATCCAGTAGTTTCTTAAATTCACAACAAACATAGTGTACCAAACCTTTTGGGTTTTGTTCTAAATCTGAATGAGTACAATGAATGTGGCATTGTAATTCATCACTTTTCACGGTTTGAGGACTTTTCTGAGATGTTTTTTTTTTTTCCTTGTCCCTCTTGCTCCCTGGCAGAAGCGGTCTTACTTTGTCCGTGGCTTCATTTGTGTTGCAAGACGAGCCAGAGGCTGCAGGGACATCTGAACAAGAGCGACCAGGCCACCAGTCAAAGAGCGAAGGCACCCGAGGGCTGAAGCGAAGCGAAGCTCCTGACCAAATTAGTACTTTTGGACCGACCCCTGCCAAGAAGCCGAAATCGCTCCCACCACCCCGAGACAATACCTCAGAGACCAAGAAAGGCTCAGCTAAGTCCAAGAAGAGACCAGTTGCTTCAGAACCACCTGCATCGTCAGGTCGAGGCCAGAGCAAGAAGAGCGGGGCCGCTGGGGCCTCACCAATCCAGAAACGGAAGAAAGCGGACTCTCTCCCCGGTCTAAGTAGCACCGCTGGGTCCCTCCCCAATCGTACAGAGGGCAGAACTGCAAAACCCACCAAGCTGGCGTCTAAATCGGCGGCCTCAGCCAAAGCTGGGTGTAGCAACGTGACAGACTCCTCTTCCTCTGCCTCCACCTCTTCCTCTTCCTCCACCACAGGCACCAACAGCAACACCACGCAGGGCGCCCGAGTCAAACAAGGGAAAGATCAGACCAAGGCACGTCGCTCTCGTTCAGCCTCAAGCCCCTCCCCACGCCGTAGTACCCGTGACAAGGAGCAGGCCAAGAGTGCCAGCTCTTCAAAATTTGAGTGGGCAGCACGCTTTAACCCCAAAGTCAACCTGCCAAAACCCAAACTGTCCTTGCCCGGATCCTCCAAAACTGAGACCTCCAAACCTGGGCCATCAGGACTACAAGCTAAACTAGCAAGTGAGTCACTGTGCCTGTGTATGAATCTATTCACAATAGAAACACTCGTTCTAATTGTGTCTGAGTGGAAACATCAGCAATTTGCAGCTTTAAGACAACATTGCAGCACTCTTTAGCATAGTGTGTAATGTTTGAGTTTGTTTATCCCTATTTTAGGTTGAGCATGGCGAGAAAGCGTTTGCTTTTTTGGGATTGTAATTGTATGAAATATTTAGGGGTTTAAGCAGGGTTATGTTTGGCTCAGGTCAGTACATTACACTTGTGATCTTGGATGGAGGTTACACCTCTGGGATTAGATGTCACGCAACCCGTGATCCAAGCAGCATTACAGCATCAATTACAAAACGTCACTCTTGACCTGTTGGAAAGGTGCTACACTTAAAAAAAAACCCCCAAAAAAACATTTTAATATTTGGTGTAACTGCTGCCGGGATGAGACACATTACAGATAAATGGGTGCAGTCTGTTTATACACAGCGTTACAATTTCAATAATCACTGAAGACACTGAATAGTTTACTTAATATCGAGCAATAAATTGAGATTTAACTAATCACATTACTGTAGAGTCGCACAGTGGTAATGTTTGTATCTATAAAATGCGAAGCATTGCCTTCTGGGATTGATACCAGTCGTTTTGTTTCACTGTGGATTTGAAGGGACTGTTAGATTTTAACACTCGGCATATAAATGAAGTGCACTATATAGTAAATATAGCCAAAGACATCTGCGTAACTCATGTGATGCACATATATCATGTATAAATACAGTTGGAGACACTGACATATCGCATACAATAAAGTGTGTGTGTGTGTCTTGACTACCATATCTAGTTCACATGTGGCATGTGTGTGAGTGTGGGCTTCACTGAGCTGGTGAACTGGCTCAGATTTCAGACTGAAGCACCAGCAGCCTGAAACTGGAGAATAGCTAAACATAACATAAATGCTGCTGGTTGCTCAATTGTCAGAGTGGAGCAAACCTATGATTTTCACAGGTATGAGAGACGCAGAGCGACTTTTTAGTGAAATATTTTTCGAATGTCAAGTATTTATTGTCATATTTATACAGACATGACTTGACTTTTAATTAATGTGAGGACCTCAAAATCAATTCTGGTGTTTTTAATTACGCGGTTAGCAGCGGTGTTGGGTTAGCATTGCATTTAGTTTTTAATGTCTGTGTGAATTTAGGCCGGTATTTTAAGACATGTTTAAATAATCATTGAAATGTGAAAGTTAGGGCTTGGTACCAGACACTTTCTTTACTTTTATATTTTTGTCAGTGCTCTCTGATGGACGAACTATAAAATGGCTCTTAAAGTTCAGTGTCTCTAAATTACCACATTAACATATCTTTGGCATTTCTGCACTGCAATTTCTTGTTACATATCGGCTGACATATACACCAGTAAGCTGAAATCGGTCAGAAGTATGGTCGGCTTCTAGTACTTATATCAAAGATACTTTATCAGAAACCATACCAGGCTCAGTAAACACTCTTTTCTGGAGAATAATAAAAGCACAGTAGATTGAGTTTAAATTAGGCGATATTTGACCAGAGGAAACAAAACTAACGTTTGGCCATTGGCATTATGCAATGCTACAGCCACGGTATACCACCGTAGTGATTTTCGGACTGTCTTGATGGAAAGATTGCGAAATAGTGAACTGCTAACTGTGGTTAGCTCGGTCAGTCATGTCGCTAACCGAACTGACTCAGCTCTGGGATGCCAGGAGCCAAACTTGGTAAGAAAACCACCTTGGTTGGATACTGTATTGCCTGCCAGACTGACCACCACCAGTTTTTGGAAGTTGTGTTCGGCCCCAGGTCCGGCTGTGCTCACTAAAAGATAGACACTGACACAAACTCACAGCTGTAGCTGCAGTGCGTAACAGTGCCTTTGCTGGCTCATTGCAGCATATCTTGGTGTGTTGTTGCCACTTGTAGATCAGAAGAATTGTGTGAAATCATTGATAGGCCTGTGCGTACGTGAACGAGCTGAATAAAAACGGGAACCCAAACTCACCGTCGCACTACCAGAGGTCAAGAAGTCCGTGAGGCCCGGAGACAGTAATTCTGCTTATGATGAAGACAAAGTGAAAGCTGTATGACGCAAAGTTTGCCCTTATTTATTTTCTATAGGATGTGAACGACCTGCCTATTGTTTACTGTGTTCCACTCCACACAAGCCATAGCCACCATTTAGTCAGAACTGGAGAAGTACTGCGGTTTGACAACCATCCCCGTTAGTGCTGTCAGTTTTTTCTCCAGAAATAAAATGTAAACAAATCTGAAATGACACGCAGTTTGTTAAAAGAATTACAATGTGACACATAGGACAGGATAAGGCGTTCACCAATAGCCTGCATGTCCTTGCTTATCAATCTTGCCATCTTATCGGCGATGGCATTTTTAGGTTTCTGGCACAGCCTTATCTTTGTAAGTTAGATTTCCAAAATACTTCAGCACACTGCTTCTCAGTTGCTTTGTCGCTCTGATTGTATGCTCAGGACGGCTGTACTCGCTTGTGTCCTCCCATTTTTGTGGCAACATAACATAACATCACTAGCTTAGTGTACGAATGGGTCAAGAGGGCATGCAATAGGTGGAGCTCCCTCTGCTGGATTGCTAAAACAAATCCTTGAAATGGTCTGTTGCACTGAAAGTTTTTAAAAAGCCTGAGTGACAAGAGGGAAAGACTCCTGGATATTACAGAAGAAATTTGGTGTGTATGGTGAAGTGTGTGTAAGCTGTTCAGGTCACTGTGGGGTCAGGCTGTTCTAGGCAGGTGAAAGGATAGAAACTAAGGTGGGCTCTGTTCCATGGGCCCTGGGCCCAAATGTAGAGACCCCTCCTAAGTTGGCTTAGCTTGGTGGCCCAGCAGCTGACTGGGGGTATGTTTGAGGGCGGGGAAGGACTTATAAGCTGTTTCTGTCAGGAGAGGAAAGAACGTCATCTCTCTCTCTCTCTTTCAATATCTTCTGTTATCTGTCTGTTAGCCTCTAATATCTTAACACACAGAGTGTTCAGCTGTAATGGTGAGTAAGCAAATGCACTGCAGTTTGCTCGTGTTTCAGTGATTCTATATGGCTTCATTTCACAGTGCAAGTTCAGTCATGTTGAAAGTAATGTTACTACAGACTAAACAATAGGAGAACGTGTAAATGCTTTGACCGGCTCTAAATAATATAAGCTTTATTTTGAAACTCTTTGCTGAAATGTTTGAGGCATTAATATCTGACCTGGTTTAATTCAAAGGTCAAATGAAGTACAATATAAAGGAAATAATAGTTAATATATCATTAATTCATTTGTCTTGACTTCTTAAATGTTTATTTTTGTACTACTGATTTATGACTCATGGATCTAGCATGAAGGTTGTCCTGTCATAGGGCCATGGTTGGGTTACTATTAATACCCATCTAGTCAGTGGTACAGGGCTCCCAACGGGCAACACTTACTTACTGTATTGAAAAGTAACTAACAGCTATATTGACCCCAAATTTGTCTCAGACCTATGAGCAATCATCATGCTAAGATACTTAAAAGTGTGGTATTGTGTCTTAATAATAAACCCAAATATTATGTGGATGCCTGTGACAGTTATGATCGCTCGATGACAGTGTTTTCACATCAGCCTCAACACATCCGACTGGTTTTGATTTACTTTGTGTTGAGGCTGTATTTCTATCAGAGGAATTTGATACTATACTACACTATGTTGGTGTCTAGTCTACATGTCGGTGCTTATATGTAACTTTTTTTTTTTTTTCACCGCTTTTAGGTTTGAGGAAATCCACTAAGAAGCGCAGCGAGTCTCCTCCAGCAGAGCTCCCCAGCTTTCGGCGGAGCCCACGCCAGAAGACCACGGGCTCCTGTGCCAGCACCAGGTACGAATCACAGTGATTAGTATGGACTGTAGTGTAAATATTGATGCATAAAAATGTACATGAGTGTTTAGTTTAATGTGAGGGTAGACTAAATATTAAACTGCTCACTGTATGACTTAGTACTCAGCAGCTTCACAAACTATATTCTCCAAAAAGACCAAAACAACCTAAACGTTAAACCTTCATGAAGCAGGTATTTATTGCAGGGCTGTATTAGACAACATTAGTTGTGACTGGGTGTACTTAAAGGTAAACTAGCATCAGTCTATGTTTTTAAAAAGTTTAATCAACATCACACTAATAGCACTAATAAAGCACAGATCGCACTGGTAACAAATTATTGTTGTAATGTAAGTCATCCATTGACCCGAATGATGGCTATTACCTGGAGGTGTCCAGATATTTGATGTACCCAATGAACATTGAACTTGTTGAATAGTGATGTTTCTGATTACTGCGACTTAAAGCTAAACTAAACCACTGTCACTAAGTGACTTAAAGTCCAGATAAAGTCAAAATAAAGCCAATAACGTCTGGTGCTATGTCACTGATGCACCAGTATCCTAACAATGACAAAAAGTCATTTTTAGAGTTCTCATTTCCTGTTGAACATCAAAAGTTGTTGATGACTCATCCTGCACTTCAGGGCCTGTACTAATTTCACATTAAATTGAAACGCTTTCTTGCTTCTGACACCACTGGAGTGGTGTGATTCCTGTTTGATGCAGTCTATTGCACTGATTACTTTACAAAAGCACAACTCTGCTTGCTAACAGCAGATTCAGTTAGCAGCTGGTCTGGACTGGGTTCAAACACGGCTTCTGAAGATTTTGATGCACACTCGCTATTTGATTTTAAAAAAAAAGTCCCTCCCTATCTTACTGTTTTTACAGGAAGCATGTAAGTATGCGGAAGCAAATAGCACAACGCTTTCAGTTTCATGGGGACTTTAGAGTTGCTCCTGTGGAGTTTTCATGTGAACAAACAAAAGTTCTGTGTTATTCACAAAAACCCAAGTGTCAGTTTTTTTTCCTGCCCGACTTTGCTGGCTCATCGCACCACTTGCAGATCAGTGGAATTGTGTGAAATCATTGGTAGGCATGTGCGTGTTAACGAGTAAAATAAATTGGGCAACCAAACCCACTGTCGCACTGCTAGAGGTCAATAACTCCACAGGGAACCTGAAGCTATGTGGGGCCCAGAGACTGTAACCTTTTGCTTATGGTGATGATGAAGTCAGAGCTGAATGACACGAATTTGCCTTTTATTTATTTTCTATAGGATGTGTAGGACTTGCCTATTGTTTGCTGTTGAAAATGCCGCTCAACAGCAATCCATCAAAGAACAATAACTAGCTTTCAAAGCACCATGGCAAAACAGAATAATAAGACCACCCCAGTGGTCGTGACGTCCGAGGGCAGTACTGTCCAAACTGCTGAAGCCATTTCACAGAACAAAATAAGGATGCTCTTTACAACCTCGCTCACATACTTCCCCGTCTTAATCCTGGGTTGAGTGTCGTGATCATGTTTGTAAAGGAGTATCCTTCATTAACATCGACTTTAAAAAAAAACAGGGTCCTAGAGGAGACTTGATGCATCTGTTTTTTAAACATAAAAAAAAAAGATCAGCAGAACCATTGTATGTTGTGGTTATTTTTCTGTCACTCACTTTGTCAATCTTGTACCACAGTCGGCGGGGCTCAGGCCTGGGCAAGCGCGGGGCAGCCGACGCTCGCCGACAGGAGAAAATGGCCGACTCCGACAGCAACCAGGACGGGGCCAACTCGTCAGCCGCTCGCACTGATGAGGCATCACAAGGGGCTTCAGGTGACTATCATGCCACTACTGCAGTACACGTCTGTCCCCTTTATGTGTGGATGATCAAGCATTTTCCACTGAATTTGTTGGAATGAAACCTTGTCAAGCCCACAGGGTGATTTTAAAAGACTGTTCAGCTTTCTCTGTGAATCTTGATTTTTTTTTTAATACTGTTTCTGTGTGCAGCCTCAAGCTCAGTTGCTGGAGCAGTGGGCATGACCACCTCTGGGGAGAGTGAGTCTGATGACTCTGAAATGGGAAGGCTTCAAGGTAAATGAATCCTGTGCTAAAATTGACCATTTGTAGACTGTCACAATATTATAGTATATGTACACATATCCTCTAGGTATAAAGACTTGAGATGAGATCTACTATAGTTGCCCTCTTAACCTTGGTGTTTTGGTCCCTATAGCCCTACTGGAGGCCCGAGGTCTCCCCCCACATCTTTTTGGGCCCCTAGGACCCCGCATGTCACAGCTGTTTCACAGGACCATTGGCAGCGGAGCCAGTGAGTACAACGTTCTCCACCGCACATTAGTGCTGTTTTCATTTCATGAGCTCTGAATGTAATGTTCTGTAAAATGAACTCCTTCCAGGCTCCAAGGCTCAGCAGCTCCTGCAGGGCCTGCAGGCCACAGGCGACGAGTCTCAGCAGCTCCAAGCTGCGATTGAGATGTGCCAGCTGCTGGTGATGGGCAACGAGGAAACACTTGGTGGATTCCCCGTCAAGAGTGTGGTTCCTGCTTTGGTTAGTCTTATTTTGTTTACTTGGCTGTCCCGTACGCTGCTGGGCCTCACCTGCAGAGTCGTGCGGTTTGTATAACATGAACATTTTCTTTGTTTCACAGATTACACTGTTACAAATGGAGCATAACTTTGATATTGTGAGTATGGTGCCCTTTTCTTGCTTTAAATGTTTTTGTCTTTTGTTTGATTCATTCATTTTTTTTTTTTTTTTTTTTTTTTTTTTTTTTTTTTTTTTTTTTTTTTTTTTGTAATGCCACTGCCACTTTTAACCACACAGATGAATCATGCCTCTCGTGCACTCACATATATGATGGAGGCACTCCCTCGATCCTCTGCTGTGGTAGTCGATGCTATTCCTGTCTTCCTGGAGAAGGTAAGACACCGCGATCTCTCTGTCCCCAAATGCTTGTCAGTTCACAGTGGTGGCCTTTTGATGTGTTAATGCCTCTTCCACATTCTTTTCTGCAGCTTAAGGTGATCCAGTTCATTGACGTAGCAGAGCAGGCCCTGACAGCCTTGGAGATGTTGTCAAGGCGACACAGCAAAGCCATTTTGCAGGCTGTAAGTGTTGCACAATCTCTTTCCTGTGCCCTAAAATCATCCAGCCACAATGATGCACCACAATAATGTTATCATTTATCAACCCTCATAGAATGGGCTTGCTGACTGTCTCGTCTACCTGGAGTTCTTCAGCATCAATGCTCAGAGAAATGCTTTGGCCATCGCAGCTAACTGCTGCCAGAGCATCACGCCAGACGAGTTTCACTTTGTTGCTGATTCCCTGCCGCTGTTGACACAAAGACTCACACACCAGGTATGTTTTTCCCCATGTCAGACTATGAAGAAAATGCTAAATGAATTCATGAATGAAAAATTCAAATGCATCACTGGCAGCTAAAAAGCATTTGGCTGGTGCTAATTTACCACCCGTAGGCATCACAGCAGTAAGTGGTCCTAACAAATACAAATGATCATGAAACCTACTTTTTTGATTTCAGTTTCAAGGGTAAAAATATGACCTCAAAAAGTTTGTCCAATCACAGCTGCACGCAACACTACAATGTGTTTCTGTAAACATTTGAGAAGAACTGGCGAGTTTGATAGTTTGCTTTGGGTTTCGTGAGGACAGACCTGCGTCCTCTGTCATTTGTTGTGTAAAACTCATCCCATATTTTTTTAAAAACAGTTGTGAATGACCAGACCAGATCCAAGGCTGGTAGGATTCTGTTCAGATGGAACGCTGGCCAGACCGATCTGCCAGAGCAAATGAAACATCACCGGCTTTGCAAATTCGTCTGGTTCCCAGGCTAGCTTAGTGGTGTTCCTCTTGGAACAAGTTTCACATTCCAGAAATGACATTGATTATAAACACATGGGTAAAAATAGGAAAACAAGTAGATTTTCTTAAAATGTTGTTAGGTTTCTCTTTTTTTATTTCTTCCACATCACCAATGATGATGAGCAAGGTCTGAAATGCATTTAGGTCAAGTAAGAGAAGGAACATGGCTTGGCGAGGGTGTCCTCTTTAAGAAAGACAATTTAAATGCACATTATTGGGAGAAATGCTCTCTGCTTTCAGGTTGTATTCTAGAAATTCAGGCAGTGTAATCCCATCAGAAATAAAACCAGTATAAAATGATCATAGGTAGTACATGCAGCCCGTTAACGATTGTCCCTGTCAGCTCCCTTTCATATCGCTGCAGCAGTCTTGCAGCATAAATTTAAAAGACGACTGTGACCTTTTATGTGTGCCTAACTATAAACGATGACAGAAAAAATAAACTAAGTACCGTATTTTCCGCACTATAAGGCGCACCTGAAAGCCTTCAATTTTCCCAAAAGCCGACAGTTCGCCTTATAATCTGATGCGCCTTATATATGGATCAATATTGGTTAATCATGGCTACCGTAGTCAGGGGGCGTTGCCGAAGTAACCATAGACATATATACGTAGACGCCGCATTGAGCGCTGAATCGTACGTCGACGTCAGCGCCATTTTTGATGTGGCAAAGTAGAGCGCAACCCTTTTCCTTGTATTAGTTTACGGGCAGATCTGCCACATCCAATATGGCGGACGCGTTAACGTATCGCAGCAACGGACCAACCTGCTCAATGAGGCGTCTATGTATATGTCTATGGAAGTAACAGCGGTAAGAACGGTAAAGAGGAATTCCTGTCCAACACCATTTGTGTCGTGAAAATACTACGTCACTGACATTACCTCGGGAAAAATAATAAAACAGCTGTTTATTCATTTTGGGAGTGATTGGAGTTGTCAGAACGCTGGTTTGTATTCTGTTAATAAAGTTAACTTATCTGACTGTTTTGTTGACATTCCCTTTAGCGCAGCTCCATCTAGTGGATGCATAACGCAACCCTAGCCACTACTGTAGCTTCTATTCTATGCCTTATATTGCGGTGCGCCCTATATATGAAAACAGTTTTAAAATAGGCCATTCATTCAAGGTGCGCCTTATAATCCGATGTGCCTTTATAGTGCGGAAAATACGGTAGTTTGGGTGGAGGACTGCACTTCTAATCTGTCACCACAACTGTAAACTGTTTTAAACTGTGGAAATGGTTTATTTAATCTTTTTTGACTTAATTTGTTAAATTCCTTTTCAGGATAAGAAATCAGTCGAAAGCACTTGTCTATGTTTTGCCAGACTGGTAGACAACTTTCAACATGAAGAGGTTTGTTTTCTCAATTTCAGTTTTAAGACTCAGCACCATGTTTGCTCCTTTTATCGTCTGCACATTTCTGCATTATCTACCTCTGTTTACCACACAACTCCTCATCTGATGTGCACGTATGCGTCTGTAAACAGAACCTGCTGCAGGAGGTTGCATCCCGGGACCTGTTGACCAACATTCAACAGCTGCTGGTAGTGACCCCTCCTGTGCTCAGCTCGGGGATGTTCATCATGGTCGTGCGCATGTTTTCACTTATGTGTTCTAACTGCCCCTGCCTGGCAGTTCAGCTTATGAAGCAGAGTGAGTAACACACACACACATGCCAGTGGGTCACACCCATGCCACTCACATATTACCTACCCAATCTGCCATAACTTTTATGCAAATGTGCATACTGGATAAACTTGCTACACAAGGTGGTGTTGTACTTCAACTAAATGGGATAGTTACTAGTAGATGAGGATGCAACCCGGTAACTTTACGACTGTTTGGATAAATGTTTTTTCTTCCTTGTCTCAAACCTTTCCGGTTCAACATTTATGGTGGCCCTTTGGCAATGTAGTAAGGAATATTGTGTGTTGAAGACGCAACCTGACTGCTAACAGAATCATGTTACCTTTTCTCAACAGACATAGCAGAAACTCTGCGTTTCCTCTTGTGTGGTGCATCAAATGGCAGCTGCCAGGAGCAGATTGAACTGGTACCTCGAAGCCCACAGGAGCTCTATGAATTGACCTCCCTCATATGGTATTAACCTGCCTTCTGTTCAGTATTATATGGGTTAAGATCACGTTGGGCATTATGGCAAACAGATTTGCCATTTTGGGTGTTTGGGGGCGGTAATCCCATAAAGCCACTAAGAAGAATGGTGTTTTACTTATGACAGGACTTGGAAGTTATCAAGTTACTCCTGCTTCTCCCAGACTTGAACCACAGATACAGTTGTTTTGCCTAAAATAGTTTACAGGCCAAAAAAAAGAAACTTTTAAACTGAATTTGGTAGTTTGCTGTAACTGCTATTCTCCTTACAGTGAGCTGATGCCCTGCCTGCCTAGAGAGGGCATCTTTGCAGTTGATGTAATGCTGAAAAAGGGCAGCGCCCAGACGACAGAGGGAGCGATCTGGCAGTGGAGGGACGACCGGGGACTGTGGCATCCTTACAACCGCATTGACAGCCGCATCATTGAGGTATAAATGAGTCAGGGGTGACTATGTTAACTCACAATCTGTCTGAAACCTCTAAATTTGTGATGAAATCGTATCATGTGATGACTGTAGTCCGGTCAGTCATTGTGGACTTATGCTACATTACAAGATAACTATTCGAAGGACAGATTCAGTCTTGTTGCAAATGTTGTTACATTACTTGACAACATTCAGTCTACTTACAGTGTATCAGCATCATCTGCACACACACACACACACACACACACACACACACACCTATGTGGGGCGTATCCATATGTGGTACTGAAGTTGGGGGTGTATTTGGTGATTATCTTGCCCTGCAGACAGCACACCAGAACGGGGAGGATGAGATCAGTTTGTCAACCCTGGGCCGTGTGTACACAATTGACTTCAACTCTATGCAGCAGATCAATGAAGACACAGGAACAGCACGCGGTATCCAGAGGAAACCAAATCCTCTCGCCAACCCTAATACAGGTAAAACAGGTCTTAGTGAATTAGTAAAAGGAACTGCAGCAGTGTGTTTGAGCAAACAAACCTGACCCGCTCGTTGTCTGTCCGTCCGTCTAGGGAGTCACCAGGAGGTTCGTCGAGAAGATGCACGAGCCCAGTTGATGAAGGAGGACCCTGAGCTGGCAAAGTGCTTTATCAAAACTCTGTTCGGGGTCTTGTATGAGGTGTACAGCTCATCGGCTGGCCCTGCTGTCAGACACAAGTGCCTTAGAGCCATCCTCAGGATCATCTACTTTGCTGATGCAGAGCTGCTGAAGGATGTGCTGAGGAACCATGCTGTGTCCAGGTTAGGGGTTACTCATAATGAAGCAGTGTCTGAAGCTTGTCGTAAAGCAGGTTAATATCTTTAAGTTGAATGTAAATTGACTTGATCAATTTTTCCCCCTGTACAGTCACATTGCCTCCATGCTGTCCAGCCAGGACCTGAAGATTGTAGTGGGTTCTCTACAGATGGCTGAGATCCTCATGCAGAAGCTGCCTGATGTCTTCAGTGTCTATTTCAGAAGAGAAGGTAGTGTATCAGCCTATGAAAAACTCCTATACCATCTCTGCTCACCAGAGAACACAAAAACACAGTAGTTACATTTTGTAATACCCATCTTTCTCTTTTCTCTTCCAGGTGTGATGCACCAGGTGAAGAACCTGTCAGAGTCCGAGAGCTTTCTCGTCACTAGTCCCCCAAAGGCTTGCCCCAGTGGTACTGCCAGTTTGTGCACTACCACCATCAGCACTGCATCCACCACATCTGCTAATAATGCAACTCCTGATCTGGGCTCGCCCAGCTTCCAGCACAGCATGGACGACTCACTGGACCTCAGCCCACAGGGGTGAGTTTGTAGGCCACGTGTGGCTCTGGTTTGGCTGTTTTGGCTGAGTTTTAAAAATAAATGTCATGCACAGCCCTAAATCCAGTGTCACACTGGAAACTAAGCTCGTAAACGCAAATTGCATCCTGTGCCGATCCACCTAAAAACAGCTGGAGCTAATTTTGTTGCTTGACAACTGAAACTGAAAATCTAAGCATGTTTGACTGTATTAGTTTGTTTATTCAGTGATTCATGTGTGCTACTGCTGGTAATGTGGTCAATGGTAATGTTTAACTTTTACTTTCTCCCCCACCAAGGCGGTTAAGCGACGTCCTAAAGAGGAAACGGCTACCTAAAAGAGGACCCAGAAGGCCCAAATACTCCCCCCCAAGAGATGATGATAAAGTAGACAATCAGGGTACGTTAACTGTGTGTGATGTTTAAACACCTCCACTAGACACATCCTAAAGTGATATAGCATTTTATTGATAGCCTTACTAATTTACCTTTTGGGTTTTTTTGGTTTGTTTTTTCTACAGCCAAGAGCCCCACCAGTACTCAGTCACCCAAATCCTTCTTGGCCAGTCTTAATCCCAAGACCTGGGGCAAGCTGGGTGCCCAGACCAACAATGCTAACTCAGAGCCCTCACGCACAGCGGGTGTGAGTGGCTTGGCGAGGGCACCCCCCAAGGACTCTATTTCAAATAACAGGTACGATGACGAGTTAATTAAGGTTTCCTTATTTCACTGTGTCAGTGTGTGGGCTATTGTTTGTAATGAGTGAAATGTTTTTTGTTCTTTTTAATTCTCTGTAGAGACAAAATAAAGGCCTGGATCAAAGAACAGGCAAGTAAGTTTGTGGAGCGCTACTTCAACTCTGAAAATGTGGATGGCAGCAACCCTGCACTGAATGTTCTCCAGAGACTTTGCACAGCCACCGAGCAGCTCAACCTGCAGGTAACACATACACTCCTGTTTCAGAGGTTGAATTTAATAAAGCTTGTATAATACAAACCTTCATCAGGTCCCGTTTACATAAAATTGACTTGTCTGAAGTGATATTACATTTTTTTTCTCGTGATGTTTCTGTTCCCAGGTGGACGGCGGCATGGAGTGCCTGGTGGAGATCTCCAGTATTGTATCAGAATCTGATGTGTCGTCTTTTGAGATCCAGCACAGCGGGCTCGTGAAGCAGCTCCTGGTCTACTTGACCTCCAACAGCGACAGGGACTTGCTTAGCCGTGATGTGCGGCTTAAGAGGTTCCTCCATGTGTTCGCTGGCTGTCCGGTGAGAGACTAACACATGTTTATTGTGTCTATTGTCAGTCTTATGGCTCTGGCTGTGTAAATGTTTACACTTTAATTTCAATCTGTTTTGTTCCTCCTCCCGTCTGGTTTGTAGGTTCCAGGAATGGAGCCTGTAGGTCGTTTGGATCCATCAGAGAATGGGCCGTACCTGGCGCTGGTGCACAAAATGAACAGCTGCCTGAGCCAAATGGAGCAGTTCCCAGTCAAAGTGCATGATTTCCCCAGTGGTAACGGCAATGGCAGCAGGTCTGTGGGTTTATTACAAAACGTCTATTTTTAAGCACAGTTAAACTGAGTATACATTTTTAAAAATGTGTGTTTTTGTAATTTCTCTCTCCAGGGGCTCTCAGGCACTGAAGTTCTTCAACACACACCAGCTCAAGTGTCAGCTGCAGAGACACCCAGATTGCACTAATGTTAAACAGTGGAAAGGTGGCCCCGTGAAGATAGACCCCCTGGCTCTGGTGCAAGCCATTGAGAGATATCTTGTTGTCAGAGGTGAGTGACCCCCTGCCAGCCACACAAGTTTTCCTAATGCACCATTTTTCCTGCGCACACCTTTTTTTCAGTTATTAACTCGAAATCTTGCCTGTACAGGGTACGGCCGAATCAGAGAAGAGGATGAAGACAGTGACGATGATGGTTCAGATGATGAAATCGATGAATCACTGGTATGTGAGACCGCCCATGCCACACACTCAGTCCTGGCTTAATGGCCGTTTATTCCTGCTATTGCTTCAGTGATATCAAATATATATTTATATATCTAAATGAATTTGTTACCCAGGCGGCACAGTTCCTGAACTCTGGCAGCGTGCGTCACAGACTACAGTTCTACATTGGTGACCACCTGCTACCATACAACATGACAGTATACCAGGCTGTACGGCAGTACAGTCTGCAGGCAGAAGAAGAAAGGGAGTCGACGGACGATGAGGCAAACCCACTCGGGCGAGCCGGCATCTGGACCAAAACGCACACAATATGGTAAAAAAAAAAAAACTTCAGAGGTCATGTGCCTCCATCTTACAACTTACTTAACCGTTCCCGTCACTTTTGAAACAAAAAAGCCCTTTCAGTCAAATAAAAAGTCTTGTTTCTTGACAGGTATAAGCCTGTGAGAGAGGACGAGGACGGCAGCAAAGATGCTGTGGGTGGAAAGAGGGGCCGAGCCCAGACTGCTCCCACCAAAACCTCACCTCGCAACGCCAAGAAACAGGATGAGCTGTGGCATGGTGAGAATCTTCGGTTCACTAGCTCTGTTCACAGCTGCCGGTCCTGCACCTGTTTCTTTCCTTTACATCACACGTCAACTTGACATACCATTGTCGTCTCTTCCAGATGGTGTGTGTCCCAGTGTCATCAATCCTTTAGAGACATACCTCACTTCGGAGCCACCAGAGACCATAACCTTTGATGACCCCTCTTTAGAGGTCAACCTGCTGCTGAGGGTCCTGCACTCCATCAGTAGATATTGGTTCTACTTGTACGATGTAAGTCTCTTTCCTGAAGAATTACAACCTGGAACAGGGTGTGAAACTGCATATAAACTTTATTCATACACACACACGTCTTATCAAAAAACACTTCTGTTATCTCACGTCAGCATTGTGCCAGACTCCTGAGTTAGCTGAGTATTATTTATGGTTTCCTCTAAATGTATTGCCCAGGCCTGCATGCAGTCAGTGCTGTTCATAGCTGCATGACATGAGATACACTGTAACGTGAATATTTCTGGTTGTTTTGCAGAATGCTGTGTGTAAGGAAATTATTCCTACCAGTGAGTTCATTAACAGTAAGCTGACAGCCAAAGCTAACCGTCAGCTACAAGACCCGCTGGTCATCATGACGGGGAACATCCCTACTTGGCTCATTGAGCTTGGAAAGACCTGGTAAGTGTTTCAAACCTCTGACCCAAAGGACTGTATCGTACAGCTTGATGTCAAAATGTTCTGTTTTAAATGTCCCCTCTCTCTCTCTGCAGCCCTTTCTTCTTCCCCTTTGACACCCGGCAGATGTTGTTCTATGTAACTGCCTTTGATCGCGACAGAGCCATGCAACGCCTACTGGACACAAACCCTGAGATCAACCAATCAGATTCTCAGGACAGCAGAGTTGCCCCACGTCTTGACAGGAAGAAGGTGCACTATTTTGCCATATTCAAGCATTGTACTTGAATTCTGACTTTTTTTTACTTTGTGTGTCTTGAAATATCTCTTCTTATTTGTTACCTGCAACTAAACGATAGCTGTATCAAACTTTTATCTGACACTCCTTTGGTTCCTTGTGGTGTTTTCAGAGGACGATAAACCGCGACGAGCTGTTAAAACAGGCTGAGTCTGTGATGCAGGACCTAGGCAGCTCCAGGGCAATGTTGGAGATCCAGTATGAGAACGAGGTACCTGTATTATCTGTTATCTCTAATGCTGGATCATGACTTGCACTCAGGTACAGTAAAAGAATTTGGATTTTTCGGAGAAACGGCTCTAACCTTTATCTCCTCTCAGGTCGGCACAGGGCTTGGCCCCACTCTGGAGTTCTACGCTCTGGTGTCTCAGGAGCTTCAGCGGGCCGATCTCGGCCTGTGGAGGGGCGAAGAAGTCACGCTGGCCAATCCTAAAGGTACCACATTTAGCTCTCCAGATATAAATCACACAGGATAGGATGAAACGCATGTTGGCTTTTACTTGATTATAAAAATGTCTGAGGTATTCTCTGTCCTACACTGACCACGTTTGAGATGTTGATGACATGAGTACGATTTATGTGGCTCTACATGCTCGTGTGCTGATGTATGTAGTAGTGTTACCTGACCATACTCGTGTCTCTGCCCTAACAGGAAGCCAAGAGGGAACTAAGTACATGTTCAGCACCAGAGGACTGTTTGCTGTTCCCTTCGGCAGGACGACCAAACCAGCACACATAGCCAAAATCAAAATGAAGTTCCGTTTCTTAGGAAAGCTGATGGCCAAAGCCATTATGGACTTCAGACTGGTAACGTTAACTGAGCATAGACATATAGGACTAATCAAGGTGTCTTTTAAAACATCACAAACTTTTTTTTATTTTTTATGTGTGTGTGTTGCCAAATTTAAACTGTTCACCTCCTTCCCTCAGCTGGACTTGCCCCTGGGGCTGCCGTTTTATAAGTGGATGCTACGGCATGAGATGTCTATAAGCTCCCATGACCTGGTGAACATTGATCCCGGCGTGGCCAAGTCCATTCAGCACTTGGAGGATATTATCCGCCAGAAGAAGAGGCTGGAACAGGACCGATCACAGGTGAAGCACAGAGGGCTCCTTTGGTCATGTGGTCTCCTAGAGGTGTCTGGGGTTACCTGTTAAAGTCCATCATCAGTCTTCTTTGTGGTCCTCTACACAGCACGAAACACGTAATCTGATCATGACAATAGGGCTTTATTGTTGCTGTCTATGTTCACCTCCTATCACCTCCTGGTACCCGTGATATTAGTGTTTCCTTCCCCCATTCTCAGTAAGCCTCCTTCACGGTCTCTTTGTTCACTGTGTTTGTTTGGTTGCGACAGACGAGGGAGACCTTGCAGCAGGCACTGGAGAGCCTGAACATGAACGGCTGCTCAGTGGAGGATCTGGGTTTGGACTTCACCCTTCCAGGATTCCCAAACATTGAGCTGAAAAAGGGCGGCAAAGACGTCCCAGTCACGATCTACAACCTGGAGGAATACCTGAGGGTACGGCATACAGTTTTTCTTTCACTCTGTTTCATACTTCTTGTCCGCCTTAATATCGTTCCTTTAATTGTAATTTGTATTGTCTCTCCAGTTGGTGGTTTACTGGACTCTAAATGAAGGGGTGTCCAGACAGTTTGAGTCATTTAGGGAAGGGTTTGAGTCAGTCTTCCCCCTCCACCACCTTCAGTATTTCTACCCAGAGGAGGTAAGCACATTTTACAGCCATGGCAATACAATACAGTATGATGCAGTCAATAAAAAATTAATCTACAACTACATTAACTCTGAGCAGTCACTCTAAAATCTGTAGAAATATCAGATGGTCTAACCACATAATGAGTGTTGTTTAGTGTTGCATCTCTTTGCATTATGTATGTATTCATCTAACTTGCAGGAGAAATATTATTAGTGTCCCGCCTTTAATTGTTCACCCTCTCCTCTCCTGCTGTAGCTTGACCAGTTGCTGTGTGGCAGTAAATCTGAGACGTGGGATGTCAAGACGCTGATGGAGTGCTGTCGACCGGACCACGGCTACACACATGACAGGTAAACAGTCAAACCTGAACAAGAAGGAGCTGCCTCAAAATGCTTGACTTATATACGAGTCATCAAACTATAACTAAACTAGATACTTTATTTAGTGTCAAACACCATAAAATATGGCTTCTTCTTTTTTTTTGTAATCCTTACATTTGATGTCCTGTGTTTTTGCAGCCGTGCAGTGCGGTTCCTGTTTGAGGTGTTGAGCAGCTTCGACGCCGAGCAGCAGAGACTGTTTCTGCAGTTTGTCACAGGGAGCCCGAGACTGCCCGTTGGAGGTAAGTCACCTAACACACAAACTCAAATCAAATCAAATACATCAAAAGCAGGTGAAACATTAAGGATTATGTTTGATTGTATGTGGATGTTATAAAACGTGACACCTGGTGTTCGTCTTGTGTCTCAGGTTTCCGGAGCCTGAATCCACCTCTGACGATCGTGAGGAAGACGTTTGAGTCGACAGAGAACCCGGACGACTTCCTCCCCTCAGTCATGACCTGTGTCAACTACCTGAAGCTGCCTGACTACTCCAGCATAGAGACCATGCGAGAGAAACTGTTGATTGCAGCTCGCGAGGGCCAGCAGTCTTTCCACCTTTCCTGATCTCTCCACATCTCACATTCAAATGCCTTCTACAGCGACTGATGACATCATGACTTCCTTCTTAGTTTTTTTGTAATCACATACATTAAGGCTATGTGTACAGCCTTCTTGTTAGAGAAAGCAGCTTGCAGAAAAATTAAGACTTTAAATATATATTTGCTGCCCCTGTCTCTCAAAAAAAACCTTAAAAAATAAAAAAATGGAAAGGTGTTCCATGACTCACAGAACTTAAAATATAAAAAAAAAAGAGAGAGTCAAACTTATATCAGTAGTTGAGTAATGTTAAAAAAAAGAAAAAAAAAGATGAAAACATCTGGGTGACATTTTAAATTGCATTGCTATGTGATATTTAAAAAAAAAGGGATGTCTCCTCTCCAGAGTGGTGGACAAACGTCACTGGGTGTCGGGGAGGAAAGGGGCGGGGCGGGGCGGGGATGGGAGGGGAGGGAGGGGGTTCATCGAGCAAGCTAGGTTTACTTTAGCTCCAAAGATCATTTGTACAGACAAATTTGCAGACTTTGCTCATTCTACACATTTGATAGAATAGCTCTTTGTTCTCATGTCTCTTCCCCTCAGTTCGTCCGTTCGCATTTTGTTATGTATTATATTGGCCCCAGTTTGTGTGTTGCATTTTGGTTTGACTTCCCCCACCCCACCCCTCTGTGTGTCTTTGCTTCAAAGTTGTGAAAACGAGAGTTGCAGTTGGTTGAATGCGGGTAGTGATGAGCGCATATTATCTTTTTTTTTTTTTTTTTTTTTTTTTTTTTTTTTTTTTTTTTTTTTTTTTTTCTCTCTCTCTCTCTCTCTTCTTCTACCCAAGTTGAGATTGTGTTCTGGCCTCCTTTTTATTATAGAGAGCTTCAGCTCAAATGGAGAGTTGTAACCAATGTGTTGATCAGGTAAATTTGTTTTGCTCTTATTTTGATAGAGTTAGCGTCTTTCTGTTGGGCCCTACCTGATGTGTAGGGTTATCTTGGTAGACCAAGCTCTGAGCAACCCTCAACACATAATGTAGCCGGGCACAAAGGTTTTTTTGGCTGGTCGCATTTTATTGTTTCATGGCCAGATAGCATTTCAAGTTCATTTATGGAATAAAGTTTATATGCAGTTTCACACCCTGTTTGAGGTGGGAATGTCTGCTTTTTTTTTTTTTTTTTTTTTAATTTTCTATATTGTCTTTATTTCTTGCTGTAGTTGATTATTATTTTTTTTCTTTGCACTGCTGGCTTGGAACAAACCGTGGTGTGCACCTGCAGTCTGTGGCCAGGGGAGGGCGCCACTGTATGTTCTCCTGGCCTAATCGTTCATGTGCTGGTTTCTAAGATCTGCAATAATTTACTGCATCAGGTTCATGTTTTTACCTGAACATAAATAAAGTAACTGTTTGACTCATCTTTGTTAGTTTTATTTATCCATCGCTGCGCATGTTTAACCTTTTTTAAATCGGGTCCTCTGAAAGCTTGATTATTTATTAGGTTATTTCTCACGGCAAATCTTGACACACTACTCTGTCCTCTCTTTGGGTTCACATTAGTTGCCATGGAGACTGCAACAAAGGTGATTTACTTGACTCACCTGGAATGTTGCTCTTTAGGTCTCAGCAGGGTTAAACAACACTCACACTCTGAGCTCTTATAAGCAGGAAAGCTTAGCCTTGGATTTAACATTACATAACGTGTTTTGGTGTTACAATAACAACTGTTACACATTGTCACGTGTATTTTATTTTATCATCGTCTAAGGAGAGTCTCCTTTCTGTGCGTTGCTCATTAGTGCAACCAGCAACAGGCTCTGTGAGTCTACCTGTGTGGCGCTGACTGCAGCGGTGTGAAGTGACAGCTTCATTGCACCATGGGAGAATTCATTATGCAAATGAGTCGAGGCCATAGTGTGAAGCTGAGATCTCATTAACAACCAGCAGAGTTTTTATTTTCTGATCATACAGAAGCAATATGCAGAATATGCAACTATTTCTATAAACAGGTTGTAAATATCACGCCAACCTTTAAGATTTTAATGGAGGAGGTCAAGGCAGCTAAACCCTGTTTTTATACACATGTAACAGTTTGTTTTGTGATTATTTGGACATTTAAAATGGCACTCCAGTGATTTAATCCTACACTTACATGAAGTCTTGGAACTTCTAAAACAAATATCCTGACTTGTTTTAAAAGATAAGCTCATAGTCTGTCTTAAAAATCTTTCACACTAATCATTAAAGGTGGTAATAGAGTATATCTGACGAGGCGTGTGTATCTTCCAAATTTAGTGTTGTTTACTGACCCTCCACTGCAGCTCAGCCAGCAAACACAAAGGGGATTTAGTTCCAAAAAATGAACTCATGCATGTTTTTTGGAGGGTTTTTTTTGTACAAAACGAGTAGTATTTATGTTGTCCTCCATCTCTTACATTGGTAGCATGTTGAAGGATCTTTTAATGAACAGGAGGAATGATTGCAGCATGGGAAAAATTGACTATTGCTTAAAGAAAAGATCCATCTATTATCTGCAACCACTTGTCCTCAACAGGGTCACGGTGGGGCTGGAGCCTATCCCAGCTGACTTTGGATGAGAGGTGGAGTGCACCCTGAACAAGTCGCCAGTTCATCACAGGGCACGTCGAGACAAACAACAGTCAGTTTGGTGTCACCAAATAACCTGTTAAGTGCATGTCTTTGGGGAGAATGTAAATGTAAGTGCTGGATTGCAGTGTCCTTGAACAAACCTCTGATGTGTAACAGATTATTCAGTCTGCGACCACCCACTGCAGGATTTCAAACAAAGAAAGAATTGCATCAGATTAGGGATTTAGTGTGCTCGAGGGAAAATCCACCCCAAAACTGAATTCATAATGAGTCAGATCTGTGAAACGCACAAATGTCTTTTATATAGGCTACGTAAAGTGAAGCTCAGATGAAGTATGACCCTAAAACATGTCTGTCTGTCCTTAGATTTGTCCCCAAATCTTGTCAGCTCACCTTGGTTATCACGTGTTGAATGAAAGCAGGATGATCTCTGACCTCTTTAACCCCTTTTCTCTGGATCGTTTTATTGTCTGAACCACCTTTCATCCGCATGAGTCTGCGCTTTTTTAGGGCGTGCATCATCTCCCTCGTGGTAATACCGCCTGTTATCACTTGAAAGCAGCTGATCTCACGGCAAAGCCGATGAGGATTTTCACCACCACCACCACCACCCCTCTGTCCTCTCCTCCCCGTCTTTCCCCGACTACATCCTCCTTCCCTCCTTGAGAGCCCGGCTTCAAGGAGAGGTTATGGATGATGAGACTCTAAATGAGGAGGGTGCAGAGCCAGGAGGGAGTGTGTATGAAAGTGGTGGTGGTGGGGGGGAGTGTGTCGTCAGCTATCATCGTCACTGTGACTCGGAGACCAAAAAGAGCCGAGAGCCCTCCCCTTCTCCTCCCGCATCCCTACCTCCTCTCCCTCAGCCTCCACACCATCAGTACACAGCTGAGGCTCAGCATCCTAACAGCCTCCTCCTCCTCTCTCTCTCTTTCACACACACACACACCTCAGTTGCTGTTGCCGAGTCCAGCCAGCACAAACAGCAGCAGCTTGAGCACTGAGCAAAGAGGGAAAAGACATACACACAACAACAACAACAACAAAAGAGAAGAAAAGGAAGCCACAGTAAAGGGATGAGGATGAGAGTAAGCAGTGTGCCGGCAGGTCCCTGCTGCCGTCCCACACAGATTGCACGGAGCTTCACGCCCCCCGTGCTTCTCCTCCTCCTGCTCCTGAGCAGCAGAAGCAGCAGCAGCAGCATCGGAGCCGTCCCTCCCTCTCCCTTCCAGCTGGCCCCGGACACCCCGGCCCCAGCTGAGCCAACCCCAACCCAGGCCACGCCACGTCCGGACCCCTGCGAAGGCCGACCCTGCCTCAACGGGGGCTTCTGCCTGGCTTTGCCATCCACCGGCAGGCCAGAGGACACCTGGGAGTACACCTGTACGTGCAGCCAAGGCTTCACCGGACGCAACTGTGAGGTATGAACATATTTAACTGTGTGAACAAAGGATTAATACTGAGCTGTGTGTGTGTGTGTGTCTGACGGATCATGGAGTAGAGCACCAAGAAATAAGATATTTGTGTGTTAATTCAGTATTTTGGGTTCAGCCTTCTGTTTGTTTTGACATCCATCATCATTTCTATATTAAATATCACTTACTGCCCATCATCCCTCCCTGATTTGTGTGATCAAACTGCATCAAATCTGTGTTTTTGATTTGACGGTATGCGCTCTCGCTCCCTGCTGTTGGATGGTTGTTCTCCTAAAGGGAGCATGTGCTGTCAATGAGACAAGGAGACGAGTGCTACGTTGCTGTGGCAACAGGAGGGAAGAGCAGCAGCTGTGTGATGCGAGTGAAGACTATAGACGTGTGTGTGTGTGTGTACTGTGTGACATACCGCTTTTTCCACCTTGAAGTTTTATTTTTACAAAAGTAGTGCAAAGTTTCAGTAAATCCTCGATTGTATTCAGATGCTGTGCTCTAATTTGGATGTGTACTGAGGTAAAAAAAAAAAAGATTTTATTAACATGTGGGATACTGATCTCCACGCTGCATTCTTTAATTGGAACGTCTGGACAGTCATGAATAAGATGTGTGCAGTTTCCACAACATCAGCGTCTGGGTGAAGCTGGTGTCTTCATGAATATCATTTTGCGTGACAGCATCATGGGTAATCAGACCAGAAAATACAAAATACCTTTGAACCATAAAGGTCAACTTAACTCGCTTTCCTTCATCATGTTTGGATTTTAATTAATTCAGTGGATTTATATGACGGAAGTTTGAATGTTTCATTCAGGTGTTTGTCTGCTCTGCCCCGTATCACGTTAGATCAGGAGAGCATAGAATATGGCTGATATTAAAATATTAGACCAGGCTGGTGTGTTTCAGTTGTATCACGTTGCTGTATTTGGGTTTGTACTCGCATTAGAAAGTGATATGACAACAAAGATGGTGTCCACATCTCCATACATACATGCATGCATGTGTTATATTACGTGTCCCTGAAGTTGACCTACACTCCTTCTGCATTGTTTTCACACTTCTACCTATTCAAGGACATTCAAAGTTCTTCAAGCGGCCCTCTTTTATTTTAATAGCACTTTATTGATCTCCACTAAAGCTGCTCTTCTGCTGGATTGTGTGAAATTAATTTGAGCTTCACAGTGAATGGACTGAGCCTCAGTAGCAATGGACTCAATAGGCAGCCAGGTCTCTGAGTCATGCTGGGGTGAAAGAAAGCATGCAGCAGCAGCAGCTGCAGCAGCAGCAGAGAGGATAAATGAATCTGCTGCAGCATCACGGAGGGGAAACGACAAGGTGACTCGGTGAGTTTAAACAGAATCACCAACAGGTGGCAGCCATATCCTCCCCCCCCCACCCCCCCACTGTGTTTACATGTGTTTGCAGGTGAGCATGCTGGTGGCGTGCAGTCAGAACTGAAGCATTTCTTCTTTTTTTAGTAGAGCATTCAGCCTGGGACCGGATCTCTGTCTCCTTGGTTGTCCTGGTTTCATATCTCAGAATAGAAAGCAGCTGCAGTTTGTTACCTCTGCAGCCTGCTTCACTGTGCTCTGCCTCACGCAAACCACAGAGGACGATGTTGTCACACAGCCCGAGCTGAGGCTGGACAATGCATGCAGTAGAGAGGAGCGAGGGATTTTTCATATTTTTTTTCATGCTAAGAGGACAAAAAGAAATCTGTCTTTTAACACGATGTCCACAGTCCTCCTGAAACATCCACTCCAGCTTTATCCTTCTTATGCGCCAAATCTCAGGGTTCAGTATGGGCCCCAAGCCGGGCCAGAGGGAGGACGAGGGGGGGTTCATTGATTCTTGCCTCCTGCTGGTTGTTTCTTCTCCATGGAAACTAGAGCAGCAGTCAATTGAGATTTGGTAAATGACCTGATTGGCTGAGCTCGGTGCTGGTTTGCTTCTTCTGTCTTCTGCATGCGTCACAACACAGATGCACCAGTGAGAGAAGAGGAGGAAGAGGAGGAAGGAGGAGAAGTTGATTAAAGAGAGAGAAAAAAAGAGGAAGAGGAGAGTGAGGTGAAGAAAACTGTGAAAGAGTAACGTCCTGGTTTTGGAGCTTAGTGAAGAAATAATGTTAGAAATGAGTCCTCGTCCTCTTCTCTCCCTCTCTCTTCTTTTATCTCGAGTTCTGTGTCAGACCCGGGGCGCCGTTCACAAAAGCAGGATTAGAACCAAGCTGAATCAGTAAAACTTGAATAGTGAAGGTTTGGGATTTAAACACCGTCATGCCTGTTAATTTCAGGATATTTTAATCCTTCTTTGTGACTTACCCCAACGGCCAGTTGTGTTTTTTTTTACACTGTAGGAATCAAAGCAGCCACATGCAGCAAGGCACCAGGGGGAAAACAAACCCACTCTACTTGTTAAACTCTGCTGTGTTTTAATATCAGGCGCCACCTTTTCTGGATTTCAGCCTGTAAGCTGACCTTTCTGTGAGTTATTAAGTCTCTCCATCTCTACCTTATTCATTATTGAAAGGCCTGTTGTGTTGCCCTGATGGAACTTGCTCTACAACAATAAGGCTGTTGGCAATGCAAAAAAAATAAAACAACAACAACAAAAAAAACAGCCGTCTGTCATAAAGCAAGTCCAGGGAGCTCTTGCTGGGTTGCTCAACCATTGAGGTTTATGAAAGCAGTGGATCAAAGCAGAATGAAGTGAGGTTTATGCACACACACACACACACACACACACACACACACACACAGTGTATTTTTTTATTTTACTGTTATTTGGAGAGGGGATGTGGGACTGCAGGTGGTGAAAAAGGTAATATCGCCAAGGAGCCACTGAAGTAATTTAGCTGTTTCTGCCTTAACTTAATAAGCTCGCACAGAGCGTGTCAGAGCTGTGATGAACTGGAGCACTTTTCGATCCTTGTGATGATGATTTTTAGATCTCAGGTGAGAGTTTTGCTCATTGTTATTCCTCCTCTCAACACGTACAGCTGCTTTCTCGTGTACCCGCTCCTCTGTTTTACAGTTTTATCAGCATAATTTAAACCTCCGGGCTTCTTCCTGTGCTGTGAGAGCATATTAAAGGAGCAGTTAGTCATTTTAGCTGAGCATAAAGGCAGGAAACGGAGGGAAACAGTGAACCTGGCCCTGTTCAGAATCTGCCATCAGCATCTCTAAAGCTCATTAATTTACATGTTAAATCTCAAAACACCAATCCCCGTATAGTTTTATGTGTGGGATTATTTCTTGGCCAGTCACCGCTCCCAGTCAAGAAATAGCTGTAGTTAGCATGCCCAAGGTAGGAGGATATTTTTAACCTTTCAACAGAGCCAGGCAAGCTGTTTCCAGCCTTCATGCTAAGCTAAGATAACCATTTCCTGGCTCCGCCTTATAACGAACTGTTAAACAGCTTGTTTAATCCCTACAAAAGCTAAAACATGTTTTACTGAGGTTTATTGTGTGACTATTTCTTGGTCAGGTGTGGTGACTTCTTAATGTGTTAAACATAATTATAATTTTTTTTTCTGTTTTTGTAAGGATTTAACAAAACAGATGTCTTAATTAGTGAGTTTCAGGTGTGCAAAGGTAGATTTTGTCATGTTTGGACACAGCCAGGATAGTTTCCCCCCGTTTATGGTCTGTATGCTATCTATATCTATTTTAGCATACAAACACGACAGCGGTATCAGTCTCATATAAAGTCAAATAACTGCCTCAGATTGACTCTTTGGCTAAAGAGAGAGTATTTTGACATCCGATACACCGCCCCAGCATCAAAGAACCAGGTGCACTTCAGCAATATTCCTGAAATGACACAATGCACTGGAAACAAATGAAATGATCTCACACTTGTCAGATGATTTATTTTTCACAAGACTCATCAGCAGACTGAAGATGTTAATGAGATGTTAAGATGACAATGTAAGAGAGAAACTTTCTATTCACATCCACTTCTAATCAGAGAGTTTAAAAACTGCCGAGTAGAAACGGAGACATTTGTTTGGTGAAGACAGAAAACATATTTTTTTTCTCCAGTCAGCCTCGTTGTGACAGTCGTCCCACGCATTTAAAAAAAAATCCGCTTCCTGACAGGACTCAGTGAAAGTAAACAAAGCCGAGTCCTGAAGCTGTCATTGTAATTGTGAGAAAGAGGAGTTTTTGTGTATGTGTGTGTGTGTGTGTGTGAGTGTGCGCACGGCGGTCAGCTCTTGTCTCCCTGGGACATTCACTCTGCTGCTACATACAGCCTGAGCCGCATCCAATTAAACAGAGCTCAAAGCTCATCACCAGCCTTTGGTGTCTTTGATATCCCTGGCTTGTTAGTCAGAGGAGAGATAGAAGTCATGGTTTTACATCTCTTTATATAAATATATACAGAATATATAAAGCATAAGTGTGTGTGTGTGTGCATCAATGCACTCTCTTATCCTCTTTCTACAGACTTCTCTTTCTTGCTCTATTTATTGAAGCACTTCTGTTGAGCGGTTAGTGAATTGTGTCGTTTGTTCAGAGGATCGTCCATATGGTCTGGGCTGGTGTTCCCCAAAAAGTCCTTTTCAGCTCCGACAGCCACAATGTGAAATCAAATAAGGCTACAGCCAGTGATTGATCTCTTGATTTTATTATAAATTATAAATATTTCATTTAAAATAATGTGAAACAGAGAAAAGCTGTAAATCCTCCAGACACAGAAAGTCCATATAAATTCTGGATGTTCTTTCAAAATACATTAAATATCTTGTAAAATAGTTGCTGAAATTTCAAAATACATTAAATATCTTGTAAAATAGTTGCTGAAACAAACGATATATTACTGAAATGTGGAGTGAAAAACAGTTTTTCACCAGTTTTCAGTCCAGGATTTTGTGGGCGGTCCTAAAAGGGTGGCTCGATGACACGCTGAGGCCACCCTGAGCATAGCCCTGCACCCCTAGCAGAGAGAGAGAGATGAATTCATATCACTCAGAGTGTTTCAAAGTCAGTCATGTCATTTTCTGAACTCATCTGACACGTTTCAGTCGCTTCAAAATTGCTTCTTGACTTGCTCCCATGAGTGGGCGTGGCTTATGGACATTCAGCAGTCACATGAATGCTGCTCATTTTTACCTGATTTTGACACCTCATTTCATAAACTTTATTCATTCATTCAAATTTGGCTGGGTGGTTAATAACACTTTCTTCTTTGAGCACATTTATTCTTACTTTCCACAGACTTTAATTTGTTTATAAAATTTGTCAGTGGTTCATTTTCTTGACTTGAGTTGAAACATTTTGTCGACTGATTGACTAAATGTTTCAACTCAGTCAAGATATCTGTGTTTAAGTCATACAGTGCGCATCACATTATTTATAGTCTATATGTTTGATCTGTGGTAGCACAGGTAATTATAAAGGAAATTACCACTAATTTGTTTTTTAGAGTGGCGGTACACTATTTTGGCTCAACAGGATGTACAGGATCATTTGAAATCTTATTGTAGGACAGAAAATAACTGATCACCACCAAAATCAAGTCATGAGATCTTTATTGTACTGTACTGTAATCGTTCACTATATCTGGGCAGGATTCCCATCATTCCTCTGAGAGATGACTCGCTTATCTATCAAACTGATAATTGTTTTTTGCACAGTTTATGCTATATTATTGTGGTGAAAATAGAACGTTCCCTAAAGAATCTATGATTTATTTATAAGATAATTAGAAATGGTATTCCCCTTTATGTCTTCTTTCCTTATTTGTCAGTCTTCCTCTGCTTGTTGCACTCACAATACCTCTCAATATTTTAATGATTTATTGTTAGCAGGGCTGAACAAACTGGGTGTTGGAGTATGGAGGCACAGGCAGGGATGTGGATCATTGAAATTGTTGTTGCTGTTCATCTGCTCTGAAGCATGAAAATGTGTCTTTTAAATAAAAATAGCTTCAGATGGTAAACAGCCTCAAACTGTTTGCAAAAAGGAAACACGCTCATGTAATCAGTTACTGATAGTCTGATTAAAGTGTTGTTACTTTGATAACAGGCTGCTTATAACCCCGCAAGTACCTTTGATACAACAGCTACCCATCAGCAAAAAAAAACCCAGACTCCTTTGAGCTATTATCACCGAGCTATCGCTGCTATTCATGTTGATGTCCTTAGATGTTACGAGGCGGACCGTGCTGCCTTTGAACAGGAGGGCTCGCGGCCAATCACTTTGGTCATTTCCATATCACACATCACCTGGCCTTTTGATCTATGGGAAGCCCATGTGGGGGTGGTGGTATGATATGTTAGTGAGGCTTGATACATATGGATGATACAGATCTGCAGTGGACATCAGCGGCTCAACACCAAGTGCTTATAGTCCACGTATTGATCACTGCAGGCATTTGTTATGACAGCTGAAAGTGGATTAAGTTTCTCTTGATGTATCTGACCAGTTCAAATATTTGCAATGTCGATGTCAATCACATCTCAGTGATTGGATGGATTTCTGTGAAATCTGCCTTGTCCACAGAGAAAAACTGTGGTGATCACTTGATGCACTTCCTCTAACACCACCAATGACGTTCACATTCATGTTTCAGAGTGAAATACCTCCACTATTGAATGAAGGAACTGGCATGAAATTTGGTTTAGACATTCATGGGCACATCAGGGTGAATCTTTCACCTGTGCCATCAGGTCAAAATTTCACTTTGTCCACTACTTAATGATCATATAGCTGAAAAACTAATAAAAATCCCATCAGTCTCATCTGAGCTTTGTGTTTTTTAACCAAGCGACAAACTCCAAAACTGCAGTTCATTGAACATCCACTGGCTACAGAACAAATCAGTCTCCATATGCCCCAGTGTTAAAATTTAGAAATAAACATGTTTACAGCCTGGTACAAAAAAACAGTTTTGGTATCTATAGCTAATTTCCCCGTTCATGACAAATGTAATGAGAATTAATTTCTATTTAAGGCATCCGTTCAAATTATAGTAAGGCTTAAAGTTGGTGATGATCCACATCTTTCTATTTTTAGATTAGCCGGGAGGCCGTAAAGGCAGGACTGTTAAAGCCACCACACACTGAGTTTCACAACAGCTCCTCAGGGTGACATCATATAGACTACGTCCATGTTTATACCGTCTATGTTATTAACAAATGCTAAATATGAATAATATTATATTTGCTGAACAACAGCATGTTAGAGGATTTAACAGTACTGTCTCTATGTTCAGCCTCACAAAGCTGCTACATAGCACAGACTATTAAATCTTAAATAGTAAATCTCACTGTCCTATTACAACTACTTAAATCCCTAGAAATAAAGAAAAATGTCATATTTATTTAACTGTGAAGCAGGTGAGGGCAAATATTATTCACAAAGACAATTGGTTACATCAACACTTTAAACATAATAAAATCTGACTACAGTCATGTTTCATCTCTGCTTCTTTCTTATTTTTCAGTCTTGCTGTCTTAACTACAGCCTAATCAGTTGCTGCATTTTTGAAGCACCCCTGACTGGTCACATACCTGCAGCCCATATTTCTTATTTTATCGCCGCCTCTCATCATGAAGAGGGCTTTTATCTCCGTGTCATTGCCTCTTTAATTTTCCTTGAGTCTGGCGGTGAAACTTTCCTCTGTCCTGGATAGAAAAGAAGTCATTACATTTCTCCCTGTGGTTTAGTTTAGGTGTTTTTTTATTGCTTTTTGTCTGCCCTGGTTGCTATTTATAACTTTAATGGAGCAGCGAGTTGTGTCACCATCCACAGTATAATGTCAAAAAGGGCAGAGCAGCTCTTACTCAGCAGCAATTCGCCCCTATAATAACCCTCTGCTCTGACACCATCATTGTACTGCCGCTTCTAATGACTATTCCCGTTGTTGTTGCTGTCAACATAATGAGTTCATGTGGCAGGAGGGAGTGTGTGTGCGTGTGTGCACGTGAGTGCGTGTGTGTTAGAAGTGGAAATCATGAATCACTTTGTTGATTCAAATCACTTCGCTCAGTTCAAAGATTCATCGTCTCTGTGGAGTAGGCATCTTTTTTCCTCAGCTAAGCAGTTGCATCACCGCTCAGATGCACTCCAGTGTGTTTGACTAAACTTCTTTATTCTGTGTCCGTCCATCCATTTTCCAAAACCGTGGTACACCTAGACACCGGAGACCAACAACCATTCACGCTTAGGTTCACACCTACTGGCCAGATGATGTGATTTAGAGTCACCAGTTAACCTATTAACCAAAATGTGGGAGGAAGAACCCACACAGACACGAGGAGAACATACAAACTCCACACAGAAAGACCCCAGTCGACCGGGGGATTCAAACCAGGAACCTTCTTGCCCTGCTGCCAGTTGTGAATGTTTATGTGTGTTCATAGTGCAAATATGTATATGCCATTATCCATTTAAAAAGGCAGCTAAGAGGCAGAGTAGGCTTGTTTTGTGACGTGTCCAAATGAAAAGTCACGTAAAGAAAGTTTGATGATGTTTGTTAACTAAAAGAAACTAAACTAGACGAAACTACATATAATAAGTAACGCGATATAATAAGTAACGATATGAGACGGTCAACTGAGACCACCCTCTTTGTCTAACTCTCGCCACCAAAGTGCACAGGCAAAAATAAGGTGAAACCACAACCACCTATTCCAATTAACAAAAGTTAAGGTGCTCCAGAAAACGTGTGATCTCAACAAATACACAACTCAAACTATACACACACGTTTTGGCTCCTACACTGGATTCTTCATGATGTGTTTCTTTGCCCTCCAGAATTACCACTAATTTATCATTATCTTGTCATTAGCAAGTAATTAATTAAATGTCCTTGTGTCTGATGCTGTGAGTTCATGGGGATCAAGAGTGGGATCAGTTAGCCAGCTAACTACATCTCAGGTTATCATGAAAAATGTGAAGGCAGCTTCTTCACAGCTTCCATATCGGCTAAAAACGAGCAGAATGTGAGGATACGTTCCTCGCTGCTGACTGATCCGAGCAAAGGAAACAAAATAAGCCGCCCCAAAAAGAAACTGGTCAACATCAACGTGAACGAATAACTAAACAAAAAACCCTTCCTACTTTTCTTCATCCCACCTCTGTGAAAACACTTAATCATACTAATGATCACACCAAATGGGGCTGTATTATTTTTAATCATTAGATAGAACAAATACGTTTGAAGTTAGACTTTAATGAGATTAAGCCCTATTTTGAGAAATAAATATAAATAAGAACTATCTTTTTTTGTTTATCAGAATCCCTCTTCATCATTACCATGGCAACAACTACTCTCCCTTGGATCACACATATAAAACACAATAAAAATGATCCTTCCTGTTCAGTGTTTCAGTCTTCACTACATCTACACTTGAATGTTGTCTTTGTTTTGTATATTTTTACAAACTAAACTGCTCAGAAACAACAATAAACATACTGTATATATCAATGGACAGACGATACTCACCAGGGCTACAAGTCTGTAGCTGTGAGGACTGTTCATGTAGTCTGGGCTGGAAAAAGAGTTGATAAGGAGTTGATACAAAAGATGTGGTGGATCAACTCTCTCTAGTGGTGTGTCGGTCGTGAACGTATCGTTCGATATGAACTAATCTTTTATATGACTCAGGAGTTATGAGTCGTCTCAGTGATTGATTCGTTCATTTTGATGCAGTACGTTCCCTCGCAAGGCATCTGCATGGCCGATCAGGCTGTGTGACGAGCAGTCAGCACAAACAGTTCCTTCATACGGAACGTTTACATCACCCACAAGAGGGCTACAGCACTGCACTAGTGAATGAACAGAATGAACGAAATGACTCTGACCGCATAAGAGTAAGTGATCCGACTCCGTGACTCACACATAATCAGTTTGTGATGCACACTGGCGCGGCTCCTCCGGACACCAAACGTCGTGAGAACGCACAAGATCTCGCAAATTCATGCATAATTGTGCGATATTGCCGGCTGTAGTCTCTTGGAGAAAGAGGCATTCATTCATCATTCATTCTTACATACAGAAGATCGACTCGGTCCTGTGCTACAGCCTTTTCTCTCTCTTTTTTGGAGATTGTTCAACCATGGGTAAGTGAAATCTTTATATTTACGTCTGAAACTGATAACAAACTAAGCGTTTATTTTATTATTTAAACATTAGGCCTATTCGGTTTGTTTTATTGTTGATGCACTTGGAAACTACAAGGCCATAGTTAACTATTGTCCATGTTGTTGGAAATTACAAAAAATGTATAAAACAAAATAACTGTACTTCACAGTGTACTTCTGACGTACACCACATTTAATATAGTATTAATAGTAGCAATATAGTGATTAACTTAATTATTCTGTGCATTTCAGTGCCTGCTCCTCGGAGAGCAGCTGCTTTGCTACTTCTACTTGCAAGACTGCGGAGTAGAAGTAGAACAAGGCGGCACTGGGTCCACCCAATGAACCAGCACAGGCCTCAACAAGGAGATTTTTATCATCTTGTGGCTAAGCTGCACCTGGACAGTCAACGGCATCATCAGTACTTTCAAATGAGTGCAGACCAAATGGATCAACTTTTCTCAATCACAAAACAGAACACCACCTACAGAGCAGCAAAAGGACCGAAGCAGAGACTGGCTGTTGGACTGAGGTGAGCTTGACATTATGTACACACTGAATCATTGATCACACTAGGTTTGACCTTTTATTTTTTAAATCAAAGACACACAAATAAATAAAAGTAAAACGGGAAGAAATGAAAAAAAAAATAAAAGTATAAAAACAAATATAAATAAACAACAAATAAAAAAATTGGAAATATAGCAAATAGCAAAACAACTATTTACAAATTAGCAACCATTACTAATTATAGGTCAATGTATGGGGTGCTGCCACTCTCAATAATGTGGAGCAGGTTTAAAATCCCAATTTTGTAGCTGAGGGATGATGCTCATAGCAAAGTGATAACATTCATCCAAGTCACTCACTGGCGTTGGGGTTGGCTCCTGCAGGATTTTGAGGAGCCGCTCTTCTATATCAGTGGTCTGCTGTCTTTGGCTCCTCCTTGGGTCAGTGCGAGCCCCCCTTGGACTCCGGGACCTGTAGGGCCTGTCTCTCTCCACAGATGTTGAAGGCCCCGGTACAGACTGTGTCTGACTGGGGGTTGGAGAGCCAGACTGTTGCACTGATGCTGTGGATGGTGTATCAGATCCACATGCAGACACTGGTGTGGATGACCTCTCTTCCTCTGCCAAAACAGTGCCCGGGTTGCTTTGCGAACTAAAAAACAAACATACAGATAAACAAAATAGTCACATTAGTGTCAGAGACTTAAGAATAATCTATACTTCATTTTAAATTAGCGCATACATCTTATAGATCACCATCTATAATGCCATATAACAATAAAATCCTAATAATAAGAACAACAACAACAAGAATTTCATACTGACCTTCTCGGATGGAGGTGGGGCAAAAGAAATAACATCATGTTCTTGAATTTCCAGCCCTTTTGCAATCCCCCTGCTGAGCAGCTGGCGGACACCTTCTTCTGGCTCTTTACAAAGCTGTCCACCAGTCTACGCCATTTTGCCTCGCAGAGATCAACTGGAAAAAGAGATACACGTATAAAAAAAATTATCATACATTGGACTTGTCTTTTTTTCTCTTTTTACTTTACAGGTACTTGGCTTCTGGGGACTCACTCATCAGCGTAGCGTTCAATTACCGCCTTGGCCACGCAACAGTGATAAACTCTGTTCACATGATGTGTGCTGCCATTGAAAATGTCATGATAGAGTTTTTACCACGGCCGACTACAGCAACATGGAAAGACATCGCACAACGCTTCTGGGAAAAGTGGAACTTCCCAAATTGCCTGGGAGCACTTGATGGCAAACATGTCGTCATTTAAGCACCACGCAACTCTGGTAGTCAGTATTTCAACTACAAAAAGACTTTCTCCATCGTGCTTCTGGCAATCGTAGATGCTGACTAATGCTTAAGGTGCATTCAGGTGGGGGGCTTTGGGAGGACATCTGATGGAGGGGTCTACGCAGGCTCGGATATGGGGAACGGGATGTAGAACGACACTCTCCATGTTCCTCAAAAAACCGCTCTGCCTGGTGCTGCTCACATTGGGGAGGTACCACATGTCATGGTGGGAGATGCTGCATTCCCTTTTGAAGCCCTACCTGATGAGACCCTACCCAGGACAGAACCTAACCCATAATTTCAACTTCAATTACAGACTCTCCATAGCGAGGATGGAAGGTTAAAAATGCCTTCACAATTTTGGCATCACGTTGGAGGATTAACCTGAACCCCAAAAACACGGACACACTTGTGGTGGCAGCATGCATCCTGAACAATCCTTGCACCTAGTGAAAATGTGCAGCTGCTAGAAGAGGCAGAGGAACTTGGGAGACACATGTCATAGGTACGAAACATGGGAGGAAACAGAGCATCAGGAGAAGCCTGTGCTATCAGGGAGAGCCTGGCTACTTCCTTCACCTCCCCCAAGGAGAGTGTGTCCTGGCAGGACAGAATGATTTAAAGGACTTCACTTGAAGTCATTCAAGTGACTTAAATACTGTATATTTGTATTGTGTTTTCCCCCTGTTGTGAAGAGAGTAAATATTCAGTCTTGTGAATTGTCAGTGCTTTTGTATTGCAAATAAACTGGTCTGGCCTTCTTGTCAGTCCCCCAGTTTGAAGGTGTGAAAGTACTGTGGCCATTGTCATGTTATCAAGACACCAGCAAGGCAGTCTCTACAGCACATCCCCCCACAACAGAGTTACAACACTACAGTATAGTAGTATTTTTAAAGTAGTACACAGAAAAGATTAACCTTTTTTTTTCTTTTTTTTTTACTTTAAGAAATGTCAAACAGAATAGGCCTAATACATAAACAATTAATTTATATACATATAAAACATAACTTAACTTTAACTTACTGCATTTCATGACTTTATATCAGACAATAAAACGTTTTTCATAGGTTTTACACATATGTAACTAGAGAACGTCTCTTTTAATGCACATAAACAAACTATTTGTTTTATTGGACCAAATTAAACAAACTTACCATCCAGTTCCATCACCCCTGCAATGAGGTGTCATATATTACAGGCTGATTTTCGACCTCCAGAATCAACTTCTCCTCGTCCATGGTGTTGACGGGGTGAAATGACGTCAGCAAACCCCTCACCACGTGTTCTTGTAATGAAACTTGATCTGCGGTGAACACAGAGTATTTTATTTTGAAAATCAACCGGAATTTTTTTCCTCAGACTTTAACTTAAATGACTCATGTTTATATTATGGAAGCCCTAAAGGGTCATACATACATACATTTTATTCCACCCATTTTCCTGTGATAACGAGATAATTTTCCTCCGCTTTCCCGTGATAACGAGATAATTAATTCGAGAAAACAAAACGATAGTAGTGTATTAAATCATTGCAGGAAACATCATTTAGTGTAACAATGTCAGAGGAGCAGGAGAATATCGATCACCGCATCACATATCTCTTCAATCAAGGCCTGACACAGGCTGAAACAGCTTTATGCCTTACTATAGATAATGTACACATTAGTGTGCGTCATCTGAAAAGACGGCTAGCAAGGCTTCAGCTTTATCGGAGGCGCAGTCTAACTGAGCCTGATGTCGTCATAAATGCCCTGAAAATCAAAACTGACTATCTGTATTTCAAACTCAGTGATTGTCTGAAATGTTTTGAGTTTTGAGAGAAAACAAGAACAAATACAAAACACACTAAAGCTCCTCTGACATTGCTACACTAAATGATGTTTCCTGCAATGATTTAATACACTATCGTTTAGTTTTCTCGAGATCTCGAATTAATTATCTCGTTATCACAGGAAAACAGGTGGAATAAAATGTATGTATGTATGACCCTTTAGGGCTTCCGTATTATATATATAAAAAAAAACAACCAAACTTTGTGAGTGAGGAACCTCAGGAGGTGGCCACTTTGCCAGTGCCAGAAGTCTGCTCTCCCTGTGCAAAGTGTTGGCCTTTCGTAAGGATTGCATTGAGTTTGTTGAGGAAAGAGGAAACACAAATCTATAAGCAAACAGACACAGCACAGACTCCGATCCATACGAGTGTGTTTTAGTGTACGGAGGAGGAGCTGACAGTTGAGTTAGTGTATCATCCTCTGCTCTGTCGCCCCGTCTTCCTTCCAAAACACGATGACTCAGTAACAGATGTAGAACTGACTCTGTCAGTTAAGTTGATCTGGCAATATGTTATTTAATGAAGCCAACCGGGAGACAACTGTCTATGTGTGTGTGTACTGGTGTGTGTCGAGGACATCTTCTGTTAACTCGAGACAATAAATACCAGCTTAAATCTCTTCAGGACCACTAGAACATTTCTGTCAGAGAGTGGAGAGAGGCGCACACCATCCGTTAGACACAGAGATTAGCTCGTATTAACAGCTGGGCCTGTCTGCCAGTTGATAGGAGAGGCTCTGTGAAAAATCTGGCTGTCTGCAGGGGATTGTTTCGGGAATGTATTCATCAAAAAGTAAATATTCTGCCTGAAATAATGAACTACATAAACAAGCAGTGTGCACACAGTGTGTGAGGTTTAGAGGAATTTATTAACAGAATATGGAATATAATATTCACAAGTATGTTTTCATCAGTGATTTATTGTGTTTTCATGGTTGCTTTTCTAACCACCTAACAGGGTGTTTCACGTTTTCCACATGTTCCACAGTCACCATCGCTTCTCCTTCATGCTACGAAGGGGAGCGTGAGGCGAATCAGTAATCAGGTGGTTGTGATCTGTAACTTCACTGCGAGACAGAGATGTGGACTGGACAACTCGAGTTTAGATGCAACTTGCAACTTGACCTTACAGAGAATAAACGACTGGAGACTTAATTGGAAGTTAAAGACTTGTGACATGATGACTTGAATGACTTGTATGTGTTCATTTTATGTCTTTAGTTTAAATATTGAATACAAAATATAAAAAATGTCCAATGTTATCAATGTTGACAGTAGTGTAATGTTACCTGGGACATGAGCACACACTGGGGATGCCATTGTCATGATTGGATGACTACTATGTCAATCAATCTCCTCACTCCAACACTACCCAAGGATCACTAAGGTAAAGATAACTAAGGACTTGACTTGACCATGAATAAATGACTTGAGACTTGGACCAAATGACTGGAGTCACATGTCTGCTGCTAGAGGCCACTAAATCGTACACACTGGATCTTTAATTGTTATGTGAGGAAAGCACTAACACGAACCTACAAATCAAACTCAAATAAAAACAAAATTATGAGCACATATCGACTTTACATCGATGGACCTAAAACACACTTGTGCTACATCCCACAGGTTGCCTTTTAAAGTCAGTTACATAAATATATTTTACATTAATTTACTTAAAGCTCAACTTTAAATGTGTGATAGTGAAACTGTGCAGTACTACCACATGGTCTGTACTGTAAATGTGCTGTCTATGAAGTATCTATATCATTTGTAAAAATTTACGTGGTATAACTCAAAGCTTCTTAGATGTTCCTCTAGTTAATTTAAATGAAAAAAACTTTCCATGCACTACTTTTTTAATTGATTATATTGATATTTTTTTTCAGAGTTCAAGATTAGTTATTCAACAATGCTTTTTTACTTTCAAATTTTAGCTTTTCTTTTATAATTTTGTCTTTTAAATTCACAAAACATTAGTCTCCACATTCCTTCTTTTGTAAAATGACTCATTATGGTCTTCAGCTTCTATACAAATCTCTCTTTATAAAAGTATTTATGAACATTTTAAATCTTATATCCAGTGTTATCCAGTGTCTTATATCCAGTGTTTTAAATCTTATATCCAGTGTTATCCAGTGTCTTATATCCAGTGTTTTAAATCTTATATCCAGTGTTGGGTCTGGTGAACAGTGATGTGCGTTAAACTTGAGAGTTAGCCGTAGTGGAGAGTCGATCTCTCAGCCCAGGATGAATCGATCCTGTCTGGAGCTTCGTCTCCTGCTGACTCAGCCGCCTCCGACAGCATCCTCATTGATCAGCAGTCAGTCTCTGTTTAGCAGTGGGGGGTTACACGCTCATGAGCTTGCCCTCTTTTGGCTTTTAAAAAAAAAGAAATTATTGAAACTTTTCAAAACTAAGCTGTAATTCAATACTGCTTATATAAGTATTGAATTCAAATGAGTAAATAAGTGAGTCTTGTGTAGGGTTTAGTGGCATCTAGTGGCGATGGTGCAAATTGCAACCAACTAAATACTGTTTGCCCTTAGCGCGTAGGGGAAACTTCGGTGGCCACAAAACCTCTACCTCAACTCAATCTAGAAGACATTTACGAATTCAGAACAGCAAGGCTGCTTATTAAAAATACTACATGCTTAGAAGATCCCAAAATACACAGAAATAGATAAGCATGGTATTTTTTTTCATTCAGTTAACTCGAATAAATCACAAAATAAAATGTAATAAAAGACAAAAATATTTACCAATGCTCTCTCTCATAATGTGTACCGTGTTCCTTCATTAAAACAACCCCACAAGAAACATCCTGCTGACCGAAATACATATGAAAGCATGAAACGTGTATTCATCCTCCACCGAAAATAGTCCCCAACATAAGCACTATTTACTCTTGTTTGAATAATTCTTGTTGAAAACAACTGTGCTCTGCTGTTACAGGAAATTATTTAGCCTCATTTAATGTATGAAACACTCTACTATATTTGTGACCTGTTTTTAAAAACTAACATCTTTAGTAGCAACCAATTGGCTACAGGACACAGTGTAGGAAAAGTCAGAACATATTTTGAGATGAACAAACACATTGTTGGTCTTTAACCAAGCTTTCACTTTCACTATCACTTTATTACAACATTAACCAAACACAACTCTGCTCAGGAAAAAAAACTGAATCATATTTTGGTATTGTCAGTTCAGAACATCCGTCCTGTCATCTCTCTTCCTCCGTCTGTCATCATTCGAACATGTTCTGTAGGCGGTGTTGCAGATCACAGTCAGATGGCTTGAAGCTCCTCAAACAGGATGAAAAGCTGCGTCTCCACTGTTGTGGCTTTTAAAAGCATTTTCTTCCTCTTTGGGGACAAAGCCGGTGGGAGGACGGCGATGATACATGTCCGGTGTCGCCTCCTACTATGAGGCCCGGTTTTAATTTCTATGCCCCCATTCCTCCTCTAAGGTCTCCATGGCAACAGAGCAATGACGAGGGGAGCTTAAAGATCAACAGGTGGAGAGAACATAACATAGAGCAGAAAATGTCAGCTACTTCCTTTCCGCCTTGTTGAGGACTTTTTTTTTTTATTACTCAGGAAGCAAACAGAACGAATCATTTGCCCCACATTAAGCCCACTGAGTAGTCAGTAGGAGGTATGACATGTTTTCTATGCTCTCTTTGTGCGATCCAGTTATTTCAGTGCACAATGGCCTTCCCACTGTTACCTGACTTCATGAGAGACAGGTAAAATGAATGGCGATAATTTAAATCAGATTTTTTCGGTGACAATGGGAACAACATGTTCTACTTCCAGCGACTAATTCCCTGTGGCAGGCACCAGACCCATTTTTAGCCTGACATGAAGTAAAAAGGGATTTTAGTTATTTTAATATCTGCCACACACATAAACAATAAAATGTGACCTGAAAATCACATGCTGAGTTTTTTTTTTTCAAAAGCAACTAAAACACCTGAAGAGACATCTTTGATTTACTTCCAGAAGCTGTTTTGCTTTCATTGCACCGCCCGTTTAATCATGTCAGCAGTCGGTGTCACCTTTTTTCTTTTTTTTGATACAGTGGATATCTTGTTTTGCAAGAAACCTTCTGTGTATGTAGGTCAGTGTGAACAGCGAGCTCGTAGATCACCACACAGAATGACATCCATCTCCACCAGCTGTGGCCTGAGAGAGAGAGAGAGACGTTTATATTACATTACAGTGACCCCCCCTCTCTCCAGAAAGACATTTATTCATACCATAAGTCACCCTTTGGACACATGGCATCGATATCCAAACCTGTTACACTAAATTTACTGTAATGTATAATAACTAATGTTCCTGCTCCTCAGTAAGTCAGATCACAGTGGGCAGTAACTTTTTATGCAGAAAGTAATGATGAAACAGCATGTCATACAGAGAGACAGCTTAAAAGCCAGGAGGAGGGCTTCCATCCAAATCATTAAGTCTTCTGTGTAGCTAAGCAGAGTCTGCATCTGATTTAATGGTTTAGGCACGGCAGCAGAGAGAAAATACAGAAAACAGCTGCAGACCCTAATGTTTTTAATGCTACAACATCCTTGGTATTTCATTTATGGGTGATATATACACATATATGTTCACTGTAATCCTAATACACTACCACACCGTGACCATGACTCATGCACGCATCATGCATGGATGGTCATGAAACTTTTATTTCTCAGTATTGCAGCCTTCCTTTCTCCAGTTAGCTGATTGTGTAGCTGTATATCATTTTAAAGACAGCAGGGCCAGTACAGTTGAGGTTAGTATGGAGGTGTGTTTGTTGTGGTGTGTGCTTGATGGAGAGGGATTAGTGATAGATAAATCCAGGCGCACATGGCCCTAAAAGACATGACATTAAGTCTTCTTGTCTTCAAGGTTTAAGGTTTAGTGTTTCCTGTTTTATTTTGTAACTCTTCTTGTGTCATGTGTTACTTCTTGCCTTTGTGTTTGATTATCTTTTTGACCCTGATTAGTCTCCTTGATTGGTTTTCACTCGTGTATTTAGTCCGTGTGGTCCTCGGTTTCCCCTGTCAGGTCCTGCAGTTTGAGTTTGATCCCCCAGTTCTGAATTTTGTTCCTTGGTTCTGTTCCCCAGTCCACCGTTCTGTCTCTGTGCTTCTCACCATGTTCCTGTTTCTGTACTGTTCAGAGTTTGTTTGTTTGTTTGCCTGGACTCAGCACCCTTTTTACCATCTTGAGTTTGCCAACCTGTTCAGTAAGTCATTAAAGCTACCTTCTCGTCTGCTTTAGGGCCCACTTCCTGAACTAAACATGACAATCATAATGACTTGGGTGACATTAAAAATTGCTGTTATGTTATGCATGTTCGCATATGTTAGTTTAATCAAAGAGCTGACCACGAAATAAGTATAAATGCAGCTGCTGGGACTTCAAGGTTGACAGTAAACATGTTGTCAGTCACCCATGGCAGCGATATGTACGAGTGTCTTTGTGGGCAATCTAAGTAAGAGGCAAGTGAGCAGTTAACTTTTTGGCTATTTCCAACATCACTATGTGCTGTTTGCTGATAAATTGTCAGTGCTACAGTACTTTACTCTTCTGTACTGACAGTAAATGATGCGATGTGTGCAGCCACATCAAACTTCACAAAAGGAAAAACACAAATGACACACAATCCACAATTTGTTTGAATCTTTTTCAGCTGAGAGCAGCTCCTCCATTTTCTGTCTGCAACGCATTAGTGTACAGCAACAGCACACTCATATCAAGTATTTTTTTTTTATGTATTGGGGCACTTACTGGTTTTACACATGAAGGTCAGTTTACCTGTCATGATGAGTACTCCTCAGCTGTGTGATGTCTCCTGTGGCTCTGGAGGAGCTTTGCCAAGTCTGAGGAAATGACCCTGATAATGTTCTCTGGGATTCTGCTCGGACACTGAGAAGGTTTAACAGAAAGCATCTGTTACGAACTGGAAGGGAGGAATCTAAACGTATCGAGTGACATTATGGGAAGAGTAGCAGGATATCTCTGCTCTGCTGTACATGGTTGTCGTAAATACAGACAGTTGTACACGTGCATTTGTTATGATTGTATTACTTATAATCATAACTAGTGGGTCAACAACACAAGGCATTAGCAGCCAGCTAATATTACTTACTAGTCCCAACAGCTCTGCATCTGTCTTTCAGCCTTTTACTGCACAAAGCTTTTACCAATGACTAAAAGCCAGTCTCAGATTTACTCTTGTCCGGCAGTCTCACTCAATCACCCTCCTTTTCTGTCCTTAGCTTCTTCCATCAACGTCCTCCGTGGTCTCTAACCCTTTGAACCTGATTTACACTGCCTGTTCATCTGGCTCTGGTTCTACCATGATACCAGCTCTGTTGTGTAACCTAGTGCCATAGAAAGTGATGTAGCATGTGATCGTACCCGGAGCACAAAGTTACATAGTGCAGAAACAGATTTAATGTCAATTTAGATTTAAAATATGTAATTTAATGGAAGGAAATTTTTGCATGTGACAGTAAATTGCAGGACTAACTGTTTTTAATTCTTACTTGTTACTTTTTCCCCATGAACATCATACTCAAGTACAACTAGGCTCAAAAGCTTTGTTTGCCATCACAAACATGCCAGTTTGATTTTATTTGCAGCGTGTCATTAAGTCTCATTGAGTCTCCTGAGATCCCGTTAGCTTTGAATAGAGACAACACTTTATAATTTTCCCCAAACGGATGCCAAAAATAAATCACTTCAGCTTTTAGACTGCTGGTCCAAACAATTCTAATTTTCTGGTTCAGTAAGCTCACTCATATGTTTTTATTGCATATTTAAGTTTAGTAAGAACAGCTTGTTAGTGATCCAAAATGTCTAATTTTTCATGGTGCATGTCCTGTGGACACCAGCGGTCTTAACAGTCTTAATATGGAAACATTAATATAAAAAAATATCTCAAGTGTGACTGCTAAAACAGCTGTAGTCTCAACACCGGCACAGGGCTGATATTCAAGCCACAGTTAATCAACAATGGCTGTAGTGTCATGAAGCGTCCTCACTGGAGAAATGATCTATCACCCAGACAGACTTGCTGTCATTGTCATAAGAGAAGGCTGCATACAGGAGATGCTGATACCAAACAAAAACACCCTCTATGTCTGAGTGCATCTGCTACACTGATAGATTCACAAAGAGCCTGAAAGCTTCTGATCCGTTTTAGTCCACGTCTGATAGAACAAGGCGACAGACAACTGTGTCTTAACCCCCAAGAAGAGACGCCCGAGTCCCCTGCAGCCCTGGCTCTACTTGGATAGGTATAAATAGAGCCTTGCAGCACCTCCTCTCTTAAATCATTCTCCTCTCACTTAGTATTCTCCTTACTCCTCCTCTTCTTCTCCTCCCACTCTTCTTGGTCTCATTTTCTTGCATCACACCTCCTCTATCTCTCTGTCTATTTTAGAAATTTGGCAAAGTTAAGAGGTAATTGTCTTTTTGAGGGATGGTTTTTAGTAATCATGGGAGGTTATTTAATATTATTTGTTTGATGACAGCACAGGGACCCTTGTGGAGAAAAGTAAGTGTCTTTCTGCTGCGTGTCAGCTTTTGATTGATGGCTTTTGTGCAAAAACAATGAAGCTCCAATAAAAAAACAGAAGAGAGAAGCAGAGACAAAGTGCAGCGATGTAAAATATATTATTTGGATGGGAAATTGTGAGCATGAAGGGCAGCTTCGCCTCATTAGCATGTTTTTCCCCTCTATCTTTCCACCGCTGCACCATTTACATCTATTTATGCATCAGAGCGAGATTGAAATTTATCAAGGTGCTCGGCCATGTGTGTGTGTGTGTGTGTGTTTATGCTTTATAGATACAATTTTTGAAAGAGGAGTTGCTCTTTGAAGCCACTGGGCCAGGAAGTGATGAAGAAGTTTGCAAGAGAGAGAGGATGGCAGGTGCTTTGATGTGCAGAAATAGATAACATTAAAGGCTGACACACAAAAAAAAAAAAAAAAACACTTTCTGGCCAAGCGTCGTCCTCTGTGACTGGATGGTACAACAACATGGATAAATGTGAAGCAGATGGATGCAGATTGAAATGTCTTTATCCCAGATTGATTTGGAATATGATTTTGGAAAATGTAGACCTACTGTGCATGAGAGGACAATAAAGTTCTGGGAGCCAGTTTTTATTTTAGAGCATTTATTTATCCTTTTTTGGAGTTAAACCCTGCATGCTTTCATATTTAACAGATGATGGCCAATGAGTATTATGTCTTTGCATGTTTTCTTTCCCTCTCGCTGTCAGAGAGATGGCGACTCATAAATAATAAGCGTGCTCATTAAGATGCGTCACATGGCTCAGTCCGATACAGAAAATCTGTTTTGGGGACGTTATTTCTTCCTCTGGATGCAGTTGATGTGTACTTTAAGTACCCTTGAGCAAGGCGGGTATCAGCGGGCAGCTCTTAGGACTGAGCAAATGAGCAAAATCCATCTTTCCCCTGCAAACACTCCCTCAGGCTTTTCTGTGAATAATAATGTGCTTTTATGAGGCTGTATGATAGGGGCTGCACAAACTTTATGGGAGTTTAGCTTGTTGGTCAACTTAACAACTATCTTTGTATATCTACAGATAGCTCTGCCCAGGCTTCATATAGGGCTGGATGGTAGGAACAGATAAAGACAGATGTTTTAAGTAACCATAATCAATATTTTTTTAATAGCATTTTGATTGATGACTACCTTTGCTGATTTGTTTTGCTCTTGCTGCTCACGTCAACTGTTCTTCTATTATAGGGAAAGATCTCTGATGAAATCATTCAGTGAATAAAGAATGGACGTTGTATGCGTGACGTCGTCCACAGGTTTCCGTTGTGAAGCTCTTAGTGTGGTGGTTCTGGCTGCAGCCATCTTGGCAGTCTTGCCTCTGCCGCCTCCTGGCTTATCTAAAAATGGGCAAAGACGTGGATTCTGTCTGTGGGCCTGAGGCGGGCTGAATGATGCATGGGTGCTCATATACTGTAAGATGTCTGTAACAACACCCACCTGTCAAAGTGGCCACATTGTTAATTCTGCATAACTTCAAGCTTTAATATAATTTGAACAGGTGAGTTCTATAAAAATCCACCCTCAGTGTAGTTGTCATGAATGGGAAAATAAGCTATAGAGACCAAAACTGATTTTTGTACCAGACTGTAAACATGTTTATTTCTGCTGTGAAGTTTTAACATAGAGGCTTATGGAGATTGGAGATGGAGACTTGTCATGTAGCCAGCCAAGTGGCTGTTCGAGGAACTGCAGAGGTTGCCACTTGGATAAAACCCGTTGCCCAGCACCAAACAACAGACCTACACATCCACAGCAAATAGCTGGTGAACACAGCAGTGTTAATCCTTCGGGAGTTGGTGGAAACCAAAAACAGAGCTAAAAGGAAAGTGAACATTGGATATATATTCACCAAAGAATGATAATGTTGCACTCTATCTGTTTAAATAGACATTTGCTTGCAAAAAGGTTGGCCAACTTAAAAGGTGACAGGTTTGAAGCTGCTTTAATTGCTTTTTTGATTGCAATGGGACAAGCTGAAAATATGTGGACACCTTTACTAAGATGTTTTGATGGCCAATTTAGCAAAATGTAATTTCATTTGGGATCATGTTGCTTGAAAACCAAAGCGATGAGTTGTCATTCAGTGGTTATTAAACTCCATTGTTAATATGATAAATTGAGATTAGTGCAGCTTTAACTTCTACATCCTTCATGAGATCACCACCTCGTCCTGATTTAGCTCTGTCTGAGACTTGTCAATCATCCCACCGACAGCAGACTGACAGCTGACACTCTTAATTCCAGTTTAACTTCGTACCTCAAATGACTTACAAGATCAAATACATGTTTTAAACACATCTTTGAAGACTGCAGCCTCTTGGAAACCCAAGTGAAGGTAATTGGGTAGAAACAGACTTTTCTTTGTTGTATAAGAGAAGAAAACATGCAGCTTTCTTCCTGAAGGTGATCGATGCAGCACAGTAATTGTATTGACAGTTCATGGTGTTGAAGATGCACAGCTGGGTTTTCGCAGGAGCTGTTGCTGTTGTTCCTGCTGGTCCACTGAAGATACAGGGCCAAAATATTTGAGTACTTGTTCCATCGGCTGTGCACGAACCCGGTGAGAAGCACTAGAAGACATCTGGGCATATGGATCGCGAGAAAAATCCATTTATGCTTTGTGCTGCTTCACTCAAGTTTTTATGTTTATTGATTTATTAAAGTTCTTTGTGTCTTGAAGTAGATTTTTTTTGGTTTGCACCTCAGCTCTTATATCACTTGACAGCTGTCACTCTCTTCTCAGTTGATGATTTGATTCATGTCTGTCGGCTTTTCACAGGCAAAGGCTTAAGGACTGTTATTCTTTTTACGCTGTGGTGTTTCTTAAACTAAGGCGCAGTCCCTTAAATGGGTCACTGGTTTCTTTTTGCTTTCTGTTAGTTCTTCAAATGACAAGAGCATTAATATATTTTAATGAGCCTGAGTCCCAAGACAACAACACAATTATTCAGTTTCACTTCCAGGCTTAATAGATTAAAATGTTGTTTTGTTTTTATGATAAGGAAAAATGAAGATGTTTGTGCCCTTTTTCTTTCTCCAATAATAGTCTTAACGATGACTATGACAGAAAAAAGGGCCTAAAGCACCCTGCAGATTTTAAAGAGTAAAAATGACATAAAAAAAGTGCAAGAAACTTTGTTAAGTAATAAAGTTTTCTACATACCAATTATCTGCTCCTCTATTCATGGCCGTGATAGAAATGCAAAAAAGTCTCTGGCTGAGTATCTAAAACTTTGAGTTGTGTCTGTGCTGACAGCAGACGTGATGAAGCCGGATCATGAGGGGTTTCATGCTGGGTGGTTTTCTGACTGACGGGTGTAATAAATCATAACAAAAATAATGTCTGTCTGGGATTTTGACAGAATGTTGCTTAAATGCTCAACTAAAAGCCCAAAACATTGTCTTTGAGTATTAGTGAATTTTTATGGTCCACAGTGTACGATGTGACATTCAGTTTTTTTTTTACAGAAGCCAAACAATGTCAACCATCTGCTTTCTTTATCCACGTTTCCTCCCCAGGGGTGTGTACCACAGCCTATCCAACAGAAATACATCTTTGACAGGTTGCCAGTCCATCACAGGGCTAATAGACAAACAGACAAACACTCACATTTACACCTATTTAAAGTCTCCGGTTCATCTCACCAGATTATGTGAAGAAACCATAGACTGTATAAAATATGGACGTTGCAGTTGTGATGTCACCGCCACTATTTTGGGAGTCCTGCCTTTGCTGCCTCCCAGCTAATCCCTGTGAAGATGTGGGTTTACGGAGACTGACTACTTCTGCAACCAGCCTCAAGTGGTCGTTTGAACTGCAGTTCTTTTGCACTTCTGCATTGGCTTCACTTCACATCCACAGAGGTAGCCATTTGGAAGAAATCAGTTTATTTAGATGAAAATCCAGTAACCATGGACATGGTGACAGTACTGCAACATTACCATAACACCGCCATAACAAATAATCTGTACTAGGCTATATCAACACAGACGTCAAACTGGCTTCATATAATCTCATAAAACTATATGTACTTCTATTTAGTCTGTGAACTCACTGTAAACTTCAGACAGAAATCTTGTTGCATGTTGTGACTGTAAATCATGCCAAATTAAATTCTTTGAAAATGAAGTTCAGTTTTTGCTTTCAAATATCAGTTAACACATTTTTGGTCATCAGGAGGCAAAAAACATAAAATCAACCACCACTCCTCTTCAGCGAATGAGTAGCACCCATCTAGTTCACACAGAACAGTGTTAGCATTCAGTTGGAGTCGTGTTTATGGCCACATAACAAATGTATGCCCTGTATTCACTCTTCATTTATCTCTGTTTTGGTCTCTTGAGGAGCAAGATCCTCTTTGCTAGCCAGTCCTAGCTGTCTACTGTTTGGTCCATTGGTGTTTAGAAGTTAGTGTAATGTCAGTGTTTAAGAGCTTTCCACTGAAACTGTAGGCTTTGATAAGTTTTAGACTCCAAACATCACCAACCCATCATGGCGACATACATGTGCTTATTGGAATGATACTAAAATATGAATATACAGTAGGCAGAACATGCAGAAATTATCTACATAATTCATACATTCATATATTTGTCCATGTTTTTTCACCAGTAAAGACCTAAGTCAAAGTGTTTGCATTAAAACCTGTCAAAACCCCAAATATTCACAGTTGCAGTGACTCATCGAGTCTTTCAGGTTGTTTTCCGTCAGTCTGTTGTATTACGAAAAGTGTGAGACGTTTTGCTTACAAGAGCAGATCCATATAAAAATGTGACAAACTTTTATTGTTTCTGAGAGACTTTCCAGTGAGCTCAGATGCACAACACCCTGTAACCTGACTCTGTTTGACCTGAATGGAACTGGACCTTAATTAGTATCATTGTTAACACCTGTGTTTACTATTTCATGTCAAAATGGCTGATGTGAGAAAGCTCCTTTGGTCTTTTTACTGTGTTTTCTTGGTTCAGTCTAAGACCTAAGCTGCCCTTCTGCCTGTCAGGCTTGGCCTTTGGGTCTTGCGTGTCTTACATATGGAATATGTAACAGAGTGGAAAGATACGTTATAAATACTTGAGATGATAGAGAACGAATGGTGACATTGTAACCTCTGGTTCTCTGAGTAACGAAACAATTTCTCCAGCTCTTTATGCCACTGAAATTATTCCATAATTCCACGCCAGTACAGGTGTTTTATAGGTGAACCAGAGAACTTGAATGGGCAAGCCGGTGTGTCTTAAGAAGTATCCACATGCCCCCTGACATGCAAGGGGCTAATTCCCTGGACATTTGGAATATGTAATGCAGTGGAGAGGCAGTCTCTTCTCTCAGAGGACCGAGGTTACAGCCATACGGTATTCCTTGTCCGATGAATCCTGCATGTCTCATAATTATAGGAAACTGTCTGATATCCAGAACAATATTTACTTTAAGCTCTTGTGTCTTAATCAACTGCCGTCTGAACCACTTCCCTCCTTTGTTGATTCTTTATGCTTCACTTTTATTTGTTTTATTTTATGCTTCATTCGGCCCATTTCTTTCTACCTGGCTGCTTTTGAATCCCTGAGTCATTGTACTCATAAAGCAGGGATGTGCTTTGGACTTCTGGACACAAACTTTAAAAAGTTGTAAGTTTTCACTTGATTAGTACAGTTAATTATGTACCAGTGGCAATTTTTCATGGTTTTCTGAATGCATTGATTTATTTTCTGGACCTATTTTGCTTCATCTTTATATAATCAGATCACATCCCAGGGCTCAAACCTCATGAGACTGGAGAGAATACTGCACAGGGAAAATAGCTCTATTGAGGGATGATTTTCAAGTATTATTTTGTCACTATCATGAATTAAATATTTTGTTTTATCTGGATTGCGGGTGCTCATTACGCACTGCATATTTGAGATGAAATTACTGCTGGCTATATGAAAGTTTAATTTGGTTCATCTAGCTAATTGCTGCGTGATTGATTATATAATTACAGAGTATTTGTTCTCTGCCTGTTATACTTCTGGTTGTAATTCCCTACCCACCGTGGTGATGCCCTGTGTTTTACAGCTGTTGATCTGTATACAATAATGTAGTTATCGCTTTGGTACATAGTCTGTGTGTTGCAGGGTTGTACTTTCTCTCCAGCCTTATATTTCCTGATATTTGTTCTGCGTCTGTGAGATAACGCAATGCAGAGAGATGCTCTACTTTCTCTCTGTGGCCTTGAATTCAGCAAACAGCGAGTGCTTGACAAGTACACGCTCATCCTTAAAAAGAAGATGGATCTAGATCAGACGCATCAATTTTTAACCACATCTCTCATTAGTAAAACATGAAATAAGACCCTTGTAGACGCATGAAGTTTCTGCTGATAGACTGCAGTGGGAGCAGAACATTATCATAAACTGAAACTGTGGCACTGAAAAGTTATTATTCTCCAGTTTTCTTTGCCTGACAGATTTCCAGTTGTCAGATTTGATATGAAATAGTGTAGCCTATAGTTTTACTGATGAAACTTCAGAATACGCAGTGGATGTTTTCTAGCATAGATGGTCAATTTTATTCATTCGAAATTGCAACAGGTGAAATATTCAAGTGCCAATAGAGAATGTAATAGTGTAAACCATTGTCACTGTCAAGTCAAAGTGCTCAACTGTCACTGGAATGAAAACATTGCAACTTATTTTAGCTAGCAATGTTGCAGCAACACAACTCAATTCAAACCAACAGATGTACACTAATAATTATTCTAGCCACACTCGCTGTGTGGACAACAACCTTCAAATGGAAAAGAGAGACCGAAACATGCTAATTCATTGTCAGCCTTTAAAAGACCAACAAACAGGGGTGTTGTGTGGCTCAGTCGGTAGAGCAAACGCCCCATGTACAAAGGCTCAGTCCTTGCCGCGGTGGCCCAGGGTTCGAATCCGATCTGTGGCGCTTTCCCGCATGTCATTCCCCATCTCTGTCTCCCCACATTTCCTGTTACTCTTCAAGCTGTCTCTATCAAATAAAGGCCAAAAAAATATCTTTGAGCAACATTGTGTAACTTGAGTACTACGTCACTCATTTTACTTATTCTGGTGACTATTTTTTTGAAGGACAGACTGAATAACTCTAAACTGTGAAATACATGTAGAGCACATAATAATTAAGTTAAGTGAGCCAGTCTCTATTATTGAAGAAATTTCACAGAAAATGTCTTGTCATGACGATAGTTGCAAGGAAATCTTTCTGCCAGTTGACATTGGCAACTGCAAACTATCCCCATCTTTCTCTGGAGTGACAGGACAATCTGCTATTCATTGTCATTTCCTCATGTAATAGTTATTTCTCTCTGTTATTTAGAAGTTTAGAGAAATAAAAGTAGCCTGAACAATTAAATGGTTCTCTTTAAGTGTCTGCTCCTTTCCAAGCTATAGGTAAACAATAAAAGAAAAAGGAAGTGGGTGAAGATGTTGTGTGCGGTCAGGGATCAAACTTCACCAGCAGACACCGTGGCATCACTGCATTAGCGCAGCAAATTCACTCGTCCAGATGTTGCAACCAATCTGTGTCCTCTTCCTCTCTAGAAGAACTTTTTTTTTTATGAGACAAATTTATCGCCTCTGAACTCCTGCTGAGTGTTGTCATGAGAGTGATTAAGCAAACGCTCTCTGTATCTATTCTCCCTCCACAGCTGGAGGTGCTATCAGTCTGTCTGAGGGAGGCAAAATAGTGATAAACAGCCCAGATGAGAAAATATGTGGATTATAAAATGGATCGTCTCTCTGCAGCATGATGGGACTCTTTGGGCAAATATTGATACTGTGCGTAGAAGAGAACAGGTGCGGTGGGGGCGTGAAAACACACACACACACACACACACACACACACACACACACATACACACACGTGTGTGTATAGTGCTGTGTGCTAATTGCTCTCACGTTACCTAGATACTGTAGCCATGGCAACACATCTTGATCGTTGTAAAGGAGCTGTAGAACAATTTGAGGTAAACTGCTGAGTGTCCATATCAGCTTCTCGCGGAGTCACACACTCTCACCTGTGTGATTGTGTGTGTGTGTGTTCATGCACATGTTTGTTATGCTACTTTATGTGTATTGCAGTCAAAATACTGCAAGCCTTACTCAATGAATTGGGGTGTTAGTGTGACACTTTTAAACAAAAAGGTTAGGAGTCAGAAAAGGAGGAGGGTTATGCATTTCTCCTTTAACTTTTGCTCAACAATGATTGTGCTATTGATCCAAAGTCTGTAGTCATAAAGTGGAGGAGGCCAGGGACAACATAATATGATGATTTTCATGCAGTCTATTAGTGTGAAACTTGTTTTCTTCATGTGTAATATTCTCTTGTGTGATCTGAGTCATCATGCCCTTCAAACTAACTTTGTATGTGTGTGATTAGCTGAACAATCTGGCCATTAAAGTGAACCCCTGCAGTATCATGGCCTACCACTCAAATGAGTCACCCATAAACAGTAAGTGGATGATAAACTGGTGAAATGGAGCGCTCAGTTAACTGCTGTTATGAAACAGCTGATGGCCCAAGCTCCACCAGGGTTGTAGGTTGACAGGAGCTTGTTGAACCTAGATACTGATACACTAAAATAACGATCTTCATCTTGAATTCTAAAGCAGTGAATGAAACAAAGAGGAGACCCAAATATGATACCAGTGTTGCTATAACAGCCTCCACGCCTCTGGGGATGCTTCTACTATGGTGGATAAACAGTTCATTACTGTTATTGAATTTTCTGTCCTTAGGTTACACGGGGTCACGTGTGGGCCTTGAGGTCCTTGGCAGTAGAAGTTGTTTGGCTTTGGCTGGGAACAGTAAGTGCCAGCCTATCTCAACACTGTGGTGGCCAGGGTCGAAGAGACCTATTGCTGCCTTCATAGACATAATAGATAGCTTGTTGTTGACGTTCCAATCTGCGTAAACATACATCTGTGTCTCCAGACTAGAATATGCTGACATTAACACCTCCATGGGTAAAGACATTCTCTTTGACTAATTCTGGGCATGTAGCATTTGTGGTGTTATCTGTAGGGGTTAAAGTCTATCCACCAGGATGAGTTCGGCAGAATGTGAGACTGACTCAGGCACTTCTGATGAACTTTGAGAGTGTCTCTAATTCTCCTTGGCCAAGCGTCAATAAATATTAGAGCATAAGACATCAGAGGCTCATGGACACTTTCTTCCCTCCTGACCTCACCATTGACCTTTGACTTCAGCAATTTCTCCACAACAATTACCACAATAACACATCCAGCTGTTATGAAGCAACATTATCATTTATTTGGATGTTTGTGCCCACCGGATGAATAAAAGTCCAATATTCACGCTCCTTTCGCTCTGTTTTTGGTCTCCACCAACTCCTGAGGGAAATATCTGTTTCTTCAGCTACTAAATCAGAAATCAGAAATAATCAGAATCAGAAATACTGATTATTTTTGATTTCTCCAAAAATGCTCCACTATGTTCATCAGCTAGTCACTAACTGTGTGTGTCTGCTGTTTGGAGCTGAGCAGGTATTGTACAGCATGCAGGTTTTTGACTGAAAACACTTTATGACCTTCAAATTTCAGCTTGTTGTTCAGCTGTCCGGATAGCTAAATAGTGAGCTAAAACTAGAAGCCCTGTATAGCTAATTCAAGTGATAATTCTTCAATACTATTGACAGTAAAAATAATGGATGCCGTATTTGTGACGTCACCCGTAGGTTACTGAAGAGCCGTTGTGAAGCTTAGTGTGGTCATGTTGTCAGTCATGCTTCTTCTGCCTCCCGACTAATCTAAAAATTGGCAAAGACATGGTTCAGTAGAGAACTTGAGGCCCAGCTGAATGTTTAATGTGTACCTTCTTTGCAGAGATTTGCCCCCAATCCCCCCAAATCTGGCAAGTCATTCATGTTCTTCCACACCAAACATGGACAACTAATTCCTTAATAACCAAAAGTTTGAAGCACCCTATTGTCTAAAACTTTTCTGTGTGCTGTAGCATCAGTATTTTTCTCCACCCAGGTTAAAAGTAGCTTTTAACGTTCACATTGTACCCTCCACCAGATTACTGACCAGCAAAACAGTGTTTTTGCACAAACAGCATTTTAGCTTGTTTTCAGGGCTGATTCAGACAATACACACCCTCATAACTCCAGCTATCGACCGCTCGCTAGCTTTTATTTGAACAATTACACACTGCTCTGTCATGGTCAGGCTAGACAAGTTGGCAGCACTTGTTTTTGTCCAACAACAATAGTTTGTAGAATCACAATCATTACTCTGCTGCTTTGTTTTTCCTCACCGCATCACTTTTTCCAATAAAGCCCTCTGCTTATCACCACCCACCCACGTTATAATATCAGTTTACCACACACGCACACCTTCAGCAGGCTGCAATAAAACTCAGCTCACATGAAGTGATATAACGAAGCCAGCAGGCGGTTTCGTAACATTTATTAATCTGTGTGGAGAAATCATCTTTTTACTCTCTCAGAGGTCAGAAGGCAGCTTTAGATCTGCTGAGCTGGATTTACTCTAATGACTTGCTCAAGGACACTTTGCCAGTCTTCCTATCTGTTAAAGGAATGTCTCATTAATCACTAACTCTGTAGCCTAACTGCTGCTCATTAATGCTTTAAACAACAGTGGCAAACATCATGCAAGTGATCTTACACATTATACAGACTTAGACATTTTATTGGAAAGAAAATCATTCATCCATTTAAAGGAAATATTCATCATTTATTTATTTCATTATTCACGTCTGTAAACTTTTTTTTCTCCATATATGTTGGACCAAGTTTTTAAGTTGAACTTCTATCTTCTGCTACTGTGTTGAAACCAAGTGGCAACCTCTGTGAAGTGAAGCCTCTGCAGACGTGCCAAAAACTGCAATTCCTCAAACGTCCACTTGAGATTGGCTACAGAACAAGTCAGTCTCCATTGGTTCCACTTGAGATTGGCTACAGAACAAGTCAGTCTCCATTGGTGCCTGTGTTAAAATGTCAAACTTCACAGCAGAAATAAATATGTTTACAGCCTGGTACAAAAAACAGCTAATATAGCTAATTTCCCCGTTCATGTCAACTGTACTGAAGGTAAAACATTTTTTAACTCACATGTTCAAATGATAAAGTTATGCAGAATTAACAGTATGGCTGCTTTGACTGACAGCTGGGTTGTCGTTACAGATGGCTTGTTTGGGCATCCAGGTATATTTAGCACACCTCAGGTCCGTAGATGATCCACGTTTTGCAGATTTATAGATTAGCCGTGAGGCCAACATGGTGGCAGGCCAGAGCCACCACACTCTGAGCTTCACAACGGCTCTTCAGAAACCTGTGGGTGACGTCACGCATACGCTGTCCATTCTTTATACTAAAACAAACCTTCGGTCTAACACCATGTATGCATGTGGTTTCTTGCTTCCCTCATTAATAAAGCTACAACTCATGTCGGATCAAATATGTTCAGACTAAAAACACTTTTCCTGTCAAGATGCCAGTAAAATCCTGAAGAAAAATGTGACACCTCATCACCATAACATCTTTGTTAATTGTCAGAGGATGTCAGGTGTGCATGTAAACAGCGTTCTGAAAAAACATTGTTCAGTTTTCTTTCTTGATGTTGCACACTCAGTGTTTCAGGTGCAGCTGAACTCAAAAAAAGACTCAACAAAAAATCACATTCTTAATGTTCTCGCCAGGCTTACGTCGGCTATTTGTGTGTGTGTGTCTAACTTCTGTCACTGTTACTGGACTGAGATGTATTATAGCAGTCACGTGTTTAGTTTACTCTGCTAAATTAAATTATCCATTCGCTGAGTTTCATATTTAAGTTATGATGTTCTTCAGTTTCCTTTTGTGATATTGTGCCTTTGTCTCTTTCATTCCTGACCTCCTTAGAGCCAATTAAAACACAACATGCAAGAATGCATATCAATGTGTTCACGTGCATGTTAATGTTTCTCCCTTAATGTGTGTGGCCTGTCTACAGAAACTCATCCAGCCCCTCCAGCAGGTTAAATTGATGATGCCAGTAGCTTAAATAGCGTTGCCGTTTCCCCCCCCTTTGGCTCTATTGATCCTCCCTCCTCAGGGTGGCCGTCCCCAATTAGCAAATGGATCACAGCACCTTGTGAAGCAATTAATTTGGCCTCAGAGGATTTCTTCATTTCTGTTTGTCGGTCCATGTGGGAATATAGATAAAGGCAGTAATGTGGGTTATTATCAGCTGCTTAGAAGAAATTGATTCACATGGCTTGCCAGAGCCCCGGGCAAATGAGCTGTTTGGTACCGGAGAATAACAAGCAACATCTTGCAGGGAGATAGGCCTCAATACTTGAATACTAATGGCACCAAGCACCATAGAAAACACCATACACACTGAATATGAATGCCACAAAGTTACAAGTAATGGCTGCACGATAAACCAAATTGCCCTAACAGGTGCCTCGCTCTCTGTTAGAACTGTCCTTCACATTTTAAAACACTACCACTGTCCTGCAAAGAGGCCTGAGTGTGGGTATACTATGGGCAACATTTCTTAGAGTTCAAGGTGACATCTTCAGATGTCTTGCCCCAAAACATTTTAAGTTATTCAGTTTACAGTGACACAAAACAGAGAAAAGCAGCAAGGGGCTCCTTCCTAGCTCAACTGGCAGAGCATGCACCCGATGTATCAAGGCTAAAGTCCTTACTGCAGCGACCCAGATTCAAGTCCAGCCTGGGTCCTTTGCTGCATGTCATGCTCTCTCTATAAATATATTATTATTAAAATATATTTAAAAAAAATAAAAGCAAACCTTTACAACAGTGATGGCATTTTTTTGCACCTTTACAAAGATAATAATGTTCAGTTTTCATTGACATTATATTGAGTGATGTTTCAAATGTTTTGTCCACCCCATAAATGTGATACGATGATAAATGTGGCATGTTTATTTAAGATAATATTTTTCTGCCCTTTCATAAGTCCTGCTGTGTTTTCCTCAGTGCAGCCTGGATGGAAACTTTTAGGGTGGAGGAAAAACCAGGAGTGACAGATGAAAAAGGTCACGAGCTGGACTCTAATGCTTCCTCTAACCCAGACAAGCCAACGTTACTGTCCTCTAAAGGTTGATAAACTCAATCCATGGTGCCGTTTGAGTGGAGATAAGAGTACCAGACTATGTTTGGTGGCCTGCTGGGACCGTTGGGACTGGCGTGCTTCAGAGCAGAGTGAAAGTTTGATAGCGGCATTGCGAGTAAAAACCTGAGAGAGATTAGTACTAATGAGCTGTGACTTGCTTGTGCACAGAGTGGACTGTTAATAGTGCTCCATTGTTGTTGCCTTCACAGCTTCTCTCTCTCTCTCACACACACATATGTACATTTGCACCAGGGGGATTTTGGTATGAGCAACATTACCATCCTTCTGTTCATCCTGTCTCCAGCCTGGGTTTTTGTTTTTCTCTGGGTTTTTATTAAAACTGTTATCTGAACACGTTTCAATCGGACAGCTGGAGCTGCAGATACCTGAGGTTGTTTTAGCGAATTTGCCCAAAAAATAAGAGGCTGCAGGATTATAGACGTCCTTAAGCCTAAGAAGGCTCTGAAAAGCCAAGCAAAAGGCAACACGGTGTCAAGCAGTAAGCTTCATAAGCTAGGCTTTGTCCTCTTTCACCTTCAGCATCTATACCAGAATGTTTTCCTCCATATATGATCAATTATTGATGGGGGGGGGCAGCATGAAAGAGGCTGTCAGGGTGCATTTTTCCAATTGCTGCAAGACAAGGGAAACCATGTGTGTGTGTGTGTGTGTGTGAAAGAATGGAAAAATGAAGCAGCAGTCCTCCAACAATTTATCAAGGGTCATAACGTAATGAAATCAAAGAACAGAGTGGAGGGTGTAAAAACGGAAGCTGAGTCAGAGAGCCATAAAAGAAGTCGCTGAGTAGCAGAAGAGAGGAAAATTATCACAATTTGGACCTCTTATACACTTTCTTGTTCTCCACTGTGGTTTAAGGACCCTCTCCTAGAACTATTTACACTGAGGCTGAATCCCAGGTCGATATTTTGGACTTTCATTATATAAAAGGGACCAAAAAAAGGTTCTCAGATGGTGTAGAGGCGAAAAACAGAGTTAGATAATCATGTTTTTGTTTCTCTCTCTGGCGCTTTCTGTTTTTATTTATTTTCTCTCTTATTTCAGTTTTTCACAGACCCGTGTGCCAGCAGCCCCTGTCTCCATGGAAACTGCAGCCGGAGCGACAGTGGGGAGGAGGGGGAGCCGGCCTACACCTGTGAGTGCACCGAAGGCTACGAGGGGGAGAGGTGTGATCAAATCCTATTGGACCTGCCGGCTGCCGACTGGGACCCCGCCACCCCCTCTGCTCCTGAGCTGGCAACCCCCGTCGCCTCCACCACCACGGCCGCCACTCAGCCACCTCAACCAACCACCATCCCCACCACCACCACGCCAGCACCTCCCACCCTGCAGCCATGGCAACCCAAACCTGGGCAGAGGCTGCTGGTGGTGCCGTGGGAGGCAGACAGGGTGAGATAACTTTCACACTAAATTGAAGCTCCTGTGGGTTCATCTTTAAAATGTACAAAGTACTAACACGTGTGTGTGTGTGTGTGTGTGTGTGTGTTTCAGGTGACGGAGGGTCTGCACTGTGTGAGTCCTGAGCTGTGTGAGCTGACATCAGGAACTTTGACTCTGTCTCTGGAGGTCCCTGAAGAGACGGCTGTAAAGTAAGAGTAACATTTAGTGCTTAATGATCAATGACTGCTGTCCCCTTAAATCAGGACCAGCAAGGGGGCAAAGTTAGCCCCATAATTCCCAGTTTCTCTCACTCTCTTTGCATTGTGTCTACCCTGTTGCCTTCAACCACCATTCAGTTGCAGTTTGCACAGCAGACTACAAATGGCAGCTTCATTATATTTTGGACAGGGACCCAGAAACCAGCAAATGCTACTATTGTCAAATACTATCCTGTGACAGGTTTGTTGTGTGTCAATAAGTTTGAGGTAATTTGATTAAATTCACTGAGGAATGCAAACCATGCAAGCATGCTATCAGCTGAAATAATACAGGTATTTATCACAGGCCCTGTCCTTTATCAGTGGAGTTTATATCACGTTTTACTGGTAAGCGACCTCTGACAAATGTGTTATTAATTAAATTACCAAAAACTATTGTCAAAGGTCCACTTTACCCAGTTGGCAGTGCAGCCTTGTCTTAAAGAAATAGTCCATTAAAAATCTTCTGTGTATCAAATGCTTGGTTCCTGTAAGCTTGAAAGGCGACTCTACAACAGTTCAGAGGCAAATATTGTACTTTTTAATAACGTGCGTGCTGGTTCACTGTCACCTGTGTTTTGGCTGCTGCAACAAGTCAAAATGTCTGCTGTGCAACGAGTTCATTCAAGTCAAGTCATCTTTATTGTCAATACTGTTATATGTACCAGACATACAGAGAATTGAAATTCTGTTTCCCTCATATCCCCAGTGCAAAAGCAATAAACATGAAATATAGAATATATACTATTGAGTCTGCAAGTCGAAGCGTCCTTGTGCAAGATACCAAACTCCAAATTTTTCCTGAAAGCTGCACCGTGTGTGTGAATGATTAACTTTGATTAACAACTGAGTCGTCAGAATTAGTAACAATAACCTGTAATAACCCAACAGAGTAATAACCTGTGTGGGTGTGCAGGGCATGTAAAAAAAGATATTCTTAGTATTCTTATAAAATGTAATGTAAGCACCAAATGATGTTCAGTTTTGTATTTTGCCTTGAATGACACTTTCACTTCTTTTCACCCAGTTTGAGATATAGAAACTTCCGATATCTCACAGAGAACAACCAGTTGGCTTCTTGTATTTACAGTCTGACCCACATAATGTGAATGCAGGATTACTTTAGTGATGTAAAGTGGCCACATTGTGTTTACAGGTGCAGCAGACAGAAACTTTCAACCAGAAATGATCAGTGATGTATTCGTTTTCAGCTTGGTGTCAGGTGAGGGCACAGGCTTGCAGAATCTAGCCTAAAAACTGCCTTAATTTATAAACTTCAACTTTTTTTTGGATCAAAGCAGAGCAGGCTGTTCAGTATTATCCTCTGCATAATAACCAAAAAGGAAAAAATGACAACAGAATCTACTTTGCGCAGCATTTTATCTGCATACTTTCCATGCAGCAACTTTTGCTGGCAACATAACACAGCTTGTAGCCTTTGTAACTAATAACCTTCCACTTGAATCTCCTCGTGACCCACCTTTGGGACCTGAGACACTGTATTACAGCAGTCCAGGTGTATTCCATCTTCTCAAAGCATGTTTGCCCATAAACAGCATTACAAAAGCTCAGTAAATAAGGGTCAATGAATAATGCAGGAGCGGTGGTCAAGGTGAACGCTGGACATTGTTGGTGCCGCCCCTCATTATAGATGGTAGGCACGACTCAGGGACCTGATCACGATCACAGACGGGGAGCTGCGAGTTAATCAACTGCTGCTGCTTTGTTTCCATTCTGTCTAATTGCACACGACACCCGAACGCGCACACCCAGATGCAGGCAGTGAAGGACACTTATATTAGAAACACACATGGGCCACTTGGAAATGAAGCAGTGATCCAAAAGTGACATCGATTTAGAGAGGCTGATAATAATGTAATAAAGCTCTTGTGTCCCAAAGGGTCTGGAGAGAGAGAGAGAGAGGTCGTCGTACCGTGGCAGATAATCTGCGTGTGCAAACAATTACAGATACAAGCATTTTATGTAACAATACAAACAACACTGATTCTATTAGTATTACTCGTGAGAATATTAAATAATTGTCTCATCAATGTAATAGCTTTGAAACAATAATGAATGAAGTCGTGTGGTGACTGGGCACTAAATCAGTGAGAAGAGCGAGGAATGAGAAGACAATACCAACGCTATGAAATTAAATGAAGCCTTCTTTTCTAACGTGTATGAATTGCCAAAAAATCAAACATCCAAATTGCTCATTTCAGCCTAATGTAGATGTAGTTCCCTCAGATATCTGTGCTCCTCATGTCGTCCCTCGGGCTGAGCCCAGACACCCTGCAAAGGAAAACTCATTTCAGCTGCTAGTCACTGCTAGTCCACCATCTTATTATTTCGGTCAGCGCTCATAGCCTTACCTTCAGGCTCGGCTCCCTCTTCACCTCAACATTTTAGGGCAGCCATCATGCCGATCCACCTGTGACGCTCCAACCAGCCCTCGACCTGAAACATATCTTTTTATGTCCTGAGCTGTGCCTGCCAGGCCTTTTCTGAAGGTCTGAGCAATGTCAGGTTTTCTCTTTTACGGCTCTAAACGATGACTTAAAAATTGGCTTTTGGTTAAGATTCACTAATTACTGTTTTATCTCTTTTATACAGATGTACGAGGCAAGTTTGGTGCGAGTATTTCCTTTTCCAATAATAAATCAAACAGCTTGTGGCTAACACTCATGTGTGTTTAACACCTTTTTAAATTTTCCTTTTCACATCTCTTTGTATGAAAACTACTGTAGAGGTAATGAGAACAATTATTGTTCGTGTTATTTATGCAAGCAATCATTGAAACATATGCACAAAGGTGAGAGCTGAGAGGATAATCACCGGTTTGTTATTTGTTTTTGCTAATATGAGAATGATTATTTCAGGTGTGGAGGTGAGGTTAGAGGGCGCTTAGAAGCATTTAATTGGTGAGAGGCTGCTCAGTGTCTCAATGAGAAGCCTCATTCAAACTGCTCAGCATCGCTCTCTCGCAGTGCTGGTCGACACTCTGCCCGACTGTCTCTCTTTCATGAGGACTTCTCTCATTGTAGTAACTCAGCCCGTCTCTGGTGTTTGTCGTCCACTCAGGAAAAACATGGCTCCCACTCTGCCCAGCAGGGGACACGCTGCTGTGCTCAGATATTTTGATGCAGTTTTGAGGAACATAAATATAGTCAGTAAATCTGCTGTTATGATTTTAGTATGTCTTCATGGCAGTGTATGGATGAGACATCGTTGAGTCACCTGCAGATGTGAACCTTGCAACAGCATTAAAAATTGATAGCTACAGCATCAACACAAAATGAGTCATGTTCGAGTATCAGGTACCCATCCATACTTGTTTTGTACACTCTCTGTTTATCTCTCTCTCTGTTGAACCTGCTTCTTTCTCAGTTTCTCTGTTGTTCACTGTTTCGACAAATTATCCTTGGTCCTGGTGAAATATAGCCTCTGACCACACTGGCTGTATTTCACAATTCTGTTTAATATCACCTCCACTGAATCAGACCACAAATCACCAGATTTGACCGTGATGCCACGTAGTAACGGACAGGAAGACTGTCCTCTAGTCATCAGTCCTTGAATCAAACATGGGACAACGTGTCCATCAGACCAAGATGAGTGGCGAATGGAGCATGTTGTTATAATAAATGTCTTATTTTGAGTAAAATAATGATTAGAAGAAGAAGAGACGCTCTCATAGAGGATTCTTTTATCTTTCATCCTGGTTGTGTTGACATTTTAATGGTATTTGGTGTCTTGCAAGATGAATCAAGTGTTCGCTGGATGTACAAAATAATAATGATGCAGACTCCGGTACCATGCATTATTTATTGCAAACCTGCGATATAAAAGCTGAGAAAGCGTCTGAGAATTGTCATCAATTAAAAAGAGATCACAGCAATTGGTATAAACTTGTGGTTTGAGCCCACAATAATGAGCTTCTCTCTGATTCCTCTCCCTTTCTCTGTCTCTCCATCTAGGGTGGTGGTGAATGTCAGTGGAGCTCCAGTGCTGTGGCGTTTGAATGAAGAGGGTTTCCTTCGTTCCTCCATCTTGAATGGCACTAAGATGTGGTTCCTGCAGGCCCATGATGGACTGGTGGTGCCAGACCACTCGCTACCCCTGGGACAGAACTACTTCCTCAGTAAGATGCCATGGTCTTAAAGCATATGGAACCACATTTAACAACTACATTCATTACAGGTTTATACTGAAATTCATAATCTTATAATGGACCTGTAAAAACCCACGACACTCATCTTGGTGAATCACATATGACGAGTAGACCTCTCAGAAATTAAATGACTTAAACAGAGATGATTTTGGTATAATGGTTTTAATAAAATTGCTTTTAAATCTTAGTTTGAAGACACAATATTTTGATGAAAATTATACATTGCTGACAGCCCTCTCGTCCTGTGTCTACAAAAGGAAAGCTTGTTGGATAAATATGGATTTTTATTCTAATTACTTGGCAGCATTATGTAGCACTTGAAATTGAATGACCCAGCAATGACACCAAAGAGCACGGGAAAAAAAATCATCATAAAAAATGTGTTAATTAAAGGCATAAAATTACCACGGGTTGACATACTGACCAGCAGCCAGATAAAATGCTCAACACTCACCGAGTGCAATCACTGAATGATAAATTGCGAACAGTCGAGCATGTTTGTATTTCCATTTGTGTCTGTCGTATCAGAAGATCAAATTCACAGACCCAGCGTTTTAATTATACTTTAATTTATCATTTAATTTTAATAATCAACAACCATAAAGAAGCTAAATAGCAAACATTTTGAAATACTTCCAGATAGCTCATTTACAACTGAGCCAAAAATACATCAGAGGATTAATGAATTTAAATGAATTGTCTTTACAGTGTTTATTCCTGACATGTCACCGGGGAGAATCACTTAACATTTGCATATGAGTCAGAATGTTGTATTTGCATATTAAAAAAAAGATAATTATGCTGAAATTTCATCTGTATTTTAATGCCGATACACACAAACAGACATGCTGGCAGGGTGGTAATTGGAGTCTCACTCTTTGACTGAAGGGCTGGCTGACCTCTGTGTGTGCTCAACATACCTGATGCTGTTTCACTACGCTGCCTGTCTGTTGACCTTGATATGTCTGCTAACTCTGTCGCTACACAGCCTCTGCTCCGCCTGAGAGAGAGAGAGAGGGCAGATGACATTGGGGAGTTAAATCAGAGGGGAGGAAGGATAATGGAGGGTGGGAGAGAGTCAGATAAGGAGGGAGAAAAACGGGAAATAAGAGATGGCAAGACAGAGAGGGATTAGAGTAAAAGACAGAGGATACAGAAAGAGGGAAGAGTGAAGGTCAAACTGCAAGAGGAAGATGAAGATGCATGCAGCGCATCATCAGTAGAGAGGGAGGAGCAGTGACAATGCAATTCCCTCTTCACACGTCACTGTTTCTGAATGCTCGCAAAGTGCTTTCACAATTTGAAGGAACCGTGACTGTGCAAGGTCCAGCAATCGATGTCATTGGGCTGACGATCATTTGGTCAGGGGTGACAGAGAAGCACGAGTTGTTTTATCTGCCCTCTGATTGGCCGAGGAGCCTCCACCGTTGATGTTTCGTCACTGGTAGGCTCGCAACTCATTGGCTCGGATCAGGCTAAAAAATGTCCGTTAATATTCAGGCTATTTTTATCCAAGGGCCCATGTAGCTGTCAGCTTTGACTGAAGATATAATAAGAGATGTTCTGAACTTATAGACCCAGAGAGACAAGATAGAGAGGCACACACTCTATTTTGGTGGACAAAGATCTGCCTGCATCACTTCCTTTCTTAACACTTTTAGCCGCACTTTATCGTCTTATTCAGCTCTATGTACTATAGACTGTATGGGTGAACCATCACCACTGCCATCTTACATTGGTGACATCATGATCGGGGTTGGAGCTGTGGTATCATGATCCAGCCAATACACTGTCAGTCGTGTCATCTGTCATCTTTTTCTAGCATCAAATGACTTAAACATACACCAGTGTTATAAAGACTACATAAAAAACAGAAACCACCTTCGGGACACGTTTATTTTACATGTACTTTTTTTTAGTTTGGCCCATGTTACATCTGCTAACATGGAGGGGGCTGGCTTTTTGACATATACTGCATCCAGCCACCAGGGGCTGATCGAGATGTTTTGGTAATTGCTAAATGCTAATTAAATGTGAACTTGGTTAAGTATAATGTTTATTATGTTCACCATCTTAGTTTAGCATGTTAGCATGCTAACATGTTGACATTTAAAAGCACACAGAGAACACCAGAGGCTGATGGGAACGTCCTTATTTTAGGTAGGCATAAAGTCATAATACAAACTAATTGTCAAATTGAAAGCTGGTGATGAAAAGTCAGAGGATTACCAAACTTAGGAAAGACCTTTCTGTCATTTCAAGACATAAAACCACATATGTGAACTTCATACAGTATGTGGCACTAGAGGAAAAAATCAGGAGATCACTAAAATCACCAGAATTCATCCTCTGGGGACCATGAATGTTTGTATAAAATCTTCCAGCAATCTATCTGATACTTGTTGAGATAATTCTGGACCAAAGTGGTGGACAGACTGACAATGACATTGCTAAATAGTAATAGTACATAATGAATGAATGAACATAAACTCTGTGAATAGTTCATAACACCCTCAACTCTTCTCTGCTAGGTGTGTTACGTGTTGGCACCCCCACAGCCCCGGAGGTCACCCTGCGTCTCAACCTGACTGTGAAGGCCAGCAGCTGTGTGGAGCCTGGCAGCAGCTTCAGTGACCCTCAGTGCTCCGGGAAAGGCAAATGTATCACACAGCCTTCTGAGGTGAGAAGTAATGGACATAAAATAATTTCAACACTCGATATCTTCTTATCAAAAATACAGCTTTAGTATGAATGAAGCACAAAGAGACGGAAATCCTATAGAAGCCAAGAGACTGCTGTGGGCAACACATCTAAATGAATATTAAAGCGTCTATATATTTGCAGTGATTAATATACATCTTCATGTTTATTTTTGCTGTTTGTAGAATCATATTTCAGCAAACACTCACACCTTAGTAACACATCAATAATGCAACATAAACAACAACTGCGAAATAAACAAAAAACAAGTTTCCATATTATTATAACCCAGCATTATTACTGCAGCTGCGTCGAGGTGTCCAGCGATGCAAGCTCCTTTTGATCATTATTCACAAATGTACAGCAGAAAAAAACTTTGCCTGGGTCAGTTAGCAGAGAACAGTGCAGAGCACAACAGAAAACAGGGGAACAGAAGCCAGAATAGAAAAACAGAGCTCAGTGCTACAAATTACAGCAATGCAGTGAAATCAAAAGCTATTTTTTCAATTCTGATTTACAGTTTCATTTGTTATCTGTTGGTGATAGGCAAAAATGCAAGCCGGTGGTATAGCAGCACAAACGGAGATGTACTAATTGTCACTGTGCGAGCTGAAAAATTAATTCAAGTCTAAAGTTGAAGGTGTTGCAGGGGTGTTTTTTTTCTCTTTAATCCCACTTTCCCATTATCGCTCCAGCTTTCCATTTCAGGAAATCAAATGGTGTCACTGCTGCCTGTTATTGCATCGTTATCTTAGCGAATTATTTCACAATCTGCAGCCTCATTATTTCTTTTTCACAAGTTCCTCTTCTTTCGATCTACCGCTGTTCCACCTTCAAGGCTCATTGATTTGACGTGTAAAAGTTGTGTTTTTGCAGAGCACTTTCTTTTGCGAGTGTGAGGACGGCTACACCGGAATCTTCTGCGAGGAGTTCGATGCCTGCCACCACAGACCTTGTCGCAACAATGGCACCTGCACCGACGTCAGGCAGGGAGGTGAAGGACGCAACTTCACGTGCACCTGCCCTCCAGGTGTGTGAGTGCATGAGTGCATCAGGCCTTTCTACTTAGTCTCGTAGATTTATTTGTTTCAGGTCTGTTGGTGATATACTTTTTCACAGGTATCACAAAAAACCCATTCCAAAATGTGCAGATGTAAAAACTGAGACTGTCTCTGTGTTTTAAGAAGAATACAGGATCAGAGAATGCACTGAACCTTTGATCTTGTCAGATTTATTTTAGGACAGGGACTTGAAGCGAGGGCCTCTGGTTGAAGGGAAAATGTCAAGAGGTGACCACTGATTGCCTGTCACGTCCCATTAGGGAATCGTGCTAACAAGCCCTCTGTGTGTGTGCAGTTAATGAGAAGCAGCATTGTCAAATTCAGTTTGACTATAGGCGGCTCAAATCAGTGCAGTTTGATGTCTTATTTCATTTCAAGTTCTGTATTTCTTTCATAAGATCCTTACTACTACTCTTCCCTGGGTTCACAAAAAAATATATATATAGAGACAGCAAACATTTACATGCAAATAATAATACATAATATTAATATATTATGTTATATTTAATAAATAAAATATTTAAAAGAAAAAAAAAACAAGAACAAAACAATTTTTTTATTTCAAATTTGAATGTAATGCTTGGCTGTGAAGGTTTTCAGCCGTGGTAGGATCATTAACAAGGCCATTGTTTCCACTTGGTTCCTTAGTGCTTCTTTGTTGTGTGTATTGTCCAGAGTTGTTAAAGTCACCCGAGGTCTGATGTGGACGACGGTCATTATTAAAAACACATGAGGCCAAATGTGAATTGTTGCATTTAACCAAATATAATGAGGTAAATCAAGTCGTCTGATTATAAACTGCATGTTTCTCAGGTTATGAAGGGGAACGTTGCCAGTTGCTGGTTGACCACTGCGTCTCTCAGCCATGCAAGAATGGTGCCACTTGTTTCAGCAGCCTGGCCGGGCCCAGGTGCTACTGTCCCGAAGGTAGGAAACCAATCACTGTAATCTGTGTGTGAGAGAGAAGGAAGGTGTGAGAGTACTAAAAATACATGGTTTGTGTCTATAATAGAAGTGGCTGCACAGCAATAATAACAGTATTTTTTTTTTACCAGTTATTTAAACATGTATTTAAAAATAAATTAAAAAAGACATACAAATGTGGCTGAACACAGGGTTAAATTTGTCTTCCAGTAAAGTATTTTTCAGCTGTCAGAATCCAGTTTTTATACGTGTCTGCTGCGTGTTTAACAGTATCTGTGCCACTGAGATGCTTAATTTAAACCTTCCTCCTCTCGTCTAATTAGTCTTCATAGCCTCAGCGACCTGCATCAGCGTCTCTGGGGAAATCTGTGACCGCAAAAACTTCTGCCGAAACAGCATTTCTCAACGAGAGCACACTAGTTTGCGATTAACACACAGCAAGTACAGACAACAGAGAGTGCATGCACAAACACACACACGTACAAAATGCAGGGAAAACATTAGGTAACAATGGACCTCATCACATAAATAAAGAAACTGCAGCTGAATATAAATCCTGGCAGGAAGGCTGTTTGATTGTTCCAGGTACAGCTCCCAGTGGTCAGTTCATTCACATTTTGGACAAGGCCCCAATCACACTGTAACACCTGACTGTACTGTTAGTCTCCACCTGCCAAAAAAACAAGGTCTCCAATGTGGAAAGGAATTTATAATCCACCGGTTGTGCATTTATTTTCATAAAATGAGAGAAACAACGGTAAGAACCATGCTGGCGCATCTTAATTAGTGCGGGGAGATTTTTGTCGAGGGAGTGCTTTTAAAAATGTAATGGGCTCATCAGATAATTCTGTGTTTGAGGGAACTTTTGGACAAATGATTTCTCTGTTTATTTACAGGTAGCAGCAGATTAAATCAATCTGTCACACTGCACTGGATATGTTTAATTAATTCTTGAGTATCTTATTGGCTAAAAGAACTTTTTAGAAAACGTGTCAAACTTTGCAGTAATATAAAGTATTTAACCATAAGCCTTTTTTAAATGTCACAGTCGGAAAAGCACACAAATGAATAATAAAATGGCTGAATTCCATTTAGCTGGGTCCTGGTATTGCTGGTTCAGTGTCATACTGTCATGACTTACTGGGAGTGCAACAGAGCCAATTATTAATGTTATTAGTAGTATCTGTGTCTTTTCTACTACAAGTCTGCTGTTAAATGATTCAACATAAGAAAACACGAGGGAATAAACTACATTTCACAAGAGTTTGGAATATTTAATTTGTTTGGAATAAATTTAAAAAAAAAAAACCTCAGGATGAGCAGAAACCTCTGCAGTAACTGACCAGGAAGAAGAAGAGCTCCACCCAACTCCAAATGAGAAATCCATAGAAAAGGATGTCTTGCGTAGGTCACACTGGTTAACAAGTGATGAATCAATAACTGAATCAGAATGCTGAACAGCACTCACACACTCCTCCAAGGAAAACACACACTGCATCAACAAATACACTCATTTTCAGACATCTATTCAGTCCCACTATGCATTGTGGGTTCGATTTGGGGACAGGTTAGGGTTTATGAGGCCCCTAAATGACAGTGTCATTTGTCTGTCTCAAGATTAAAGTGTCCTAAGATTAAAGTGTAGTAATTATGGTTGAGGTTATGGTGTGATAAATCTGTCATATTGTGCATTGTGGGGGCGATTTGGGGGCAGGTTTGGGTTTATGGGACTGCTCTGTCCCTGACTGTTCGAAGATTAAAGTGTAGTGTTTATGGTTAAGGTTGTGGCAGGACTAATGAAAAAATGTAAGTCAGTTCACTGTCCTCCTAAGTGACAAAAACAAATTAGTATCTGTGTGCTTTAGAGGAAGCAGACAGAGAGATGAAGAGACATGTGTTCTTCAACAAAATTAAAAACAAAATGTAAGAAAAGTTCTTTATGTAAAGTTTGCAAATATAAGAGGACGGTTTTTCTTGTATCAAAAAAACATTCATTAACATTCCCACGTCCATGAATGCTTTACCCATTCTTTGTGATAAAGCTTTCCATATGTAGAACAGGGAACAAAAGGAGAGGGAAGAGAAAGGAGACATAAAAAGTTTGTCAGATGTTAGATCTCGTGTTCTCTGTTGTTTCTCCTGCATTCATTTCCCTCAGCGCTAAATCTCTCTATGTTTTATATTTTTTATTTTTTGCTCTGTTCTCTGTTTGTTTCTCAAGGACAGAAAAGAGCTGAATGCTCTGCAGTAGAATAACGATTAGGGCTTCATTTGTACGGTAGTGACCTTTATAGGTAAAGAATCGTAAGCACACTGAAAAGACCAAACGAACACTCACAGATTCAGAGTTTTGCATCTGCCCTCCCATGCCTATAAACCACCTCCAGGTTTTCTTGCAACGTTCCTCCAAATGCACAAACAATAAATAAAATGATGGATGGCATGACAACTGTAGCAGCTGTCGTCAGAGATGTGTCAAATCTGTGATCACCAGGCCAACTATGAGAGCAAACGCTGAATTTTGATTTACAACATCATCAGGTAGGCAGAGATATTTAAATAGATTCACCCTGCGGGGATAGAAGGTGATATCTTCACTCCTGTTTGTCTCGCTGTCAGCAGCATATCTCAAAAACCAACATTTTTCCAGAGAGCACTTGAGCCAAATAACAACTAAAAATGTGGTGTTTAGGATATCTGTCCACAGCTCGTTATTGGTTTTAACCCATAATTATGAAAGCAAGTCCTAACAGTGCACCCATACTTTCATTTATCATCATTCATACCATGTGGTTAACATCCAGATATTTTGAACTCAAATGGCCACTGACAAGAACGCTTTCATCATTTCCTTACAGTCATCCGATTTCTGTATGCAGTGTTTTTTTGTGTGTTGACAACTCATTGAATAAACACTCCTCCTCATAGATATCATCATAAAGATCATGGATATAATCACTTTAAAGGAGTAGAGGAGTAAAACACGTGAAAGTGATTGTACAAATGATGAAATCTGATGGGTTGGTTCTCAATGGGCTGTCCAGCTTATTGCTACACGTTTACAATTTCCATGAACATGATCATTTAAATGATATAAATGATGTCTCCGGGTCTCTACTCTCTGTCTTCCCTTCAGGTTTTTACTCCATTCAAGGTAAAGTGATGAAGAAGTTAACTTGTGAATGGCATTAATAATGTGAATTTAATGGATGCGCTCAAGGAAATTTTGCACTCCGACTCCTCAGAGACTACCACACTTATATTAAGTTTCTTTCGCTCGCACACATGCACTTCATCTTCCTCTCTCTCACACAGTTACACACACTGACAGGAGAGAAACTGTGAGTGTCAGTACTGTGACTGCCTCCAGTCAGAATTTGCAGGGCGGGGGAGTTAAATTTAAACTGTTAACTGCTTTGAGTGTTGGCAGGTTTGAACGCCTGGAGCAGGAATGAACAGCCAGGTCTCATGTCACAATGTGTGCGCGCGTCTTAAAATAAACAGATGTATAGACAAATAAACACAAAATAGAGAAAGACGGAGAGATAAATTGAAGCTCAAGATGTGGAGGTCTTCTGAACACAATTCATACGGAGCAAAGAGGAAAGCAAGAGGATGAAACCATGACAGAACAAATACAAATCATAACATTAAATTCATGCGAGAGCTTGCGTAAGTGTGTGTGTGTGTGTGTGTGTGCGTGTGTGTGTGTGTGGGCTAGCATCTGCGTGTTTGCAAGCGTATAAGAGAAAGGGGGGAAAGCGAGAGGAGCTTTGAAGGAGGCAGAGGAGCAGAAAGGGAAAGGATGAAGCACATCGAGGCGGTGGACACAGAGAGAAGGAGGGTGAGATTTTCCCCTGACTGCTGCAGATTACTCCTGTCTCTCTGCCGCTGAATGATAAATGTGCTCCTCACATGGTGGAATAAAGTCCTGCAGATCAATGGATGCTTGAGAGAAATCTCTTCATTAGCTCAATGGAGTGTGCACTCCTGAGCAGTCGGCACAGGGATTTACTACAGTGTTACTGTAAATCAGAGGACCCCACACACACACATACCATGTCACAGCAAGGTATGTGCGTGAACACAGAGGAGTCTCTCTCCGCTCTGCAGTACAATGGCAGCTCTCATGGGAGGTGAAGGCAGAGGAGGAGAAAGGGTGGTGAAAAGAGGGTGGAAGTTATTTTTAGATGAGGAGGATAGGTGAAAGCGGTAGAGGTTTTGCAACCTAATGAGAGGAGGTGAAAAAGAAACCGATGGCTTCGACAAGTAACCACTCACCCACAAAGAGAAATGGAGTCAATGGGTCTGCACAAAACATGCACACCCCACACACACACATGCACACAAATGCAGACGCAAAGATAGCATGACAGAAACACAACCACGCTCTTTCTGAGATACTGCCACACACACACAATAGTCAGATATTCCTGCCGACAGCAAGAATTCATCCTCTTTTAAGCTGCTTTTGTCTCTAACACGAGGAGGAAGGGATAAAAGACAGAACACTGTAGGCTCTAGGTGATGATTTTGGGTGGTAGATAACGACAGAAACAAACTGCTCGCTGTGTTTTTCTCAGTATTTTATCTTTGATCAGTGCTGTCACCCTCCCCACATCTGCCGGGCTGTCACGAGGCTTAAAGGGACAGTTTGACGTATATGTGGGGTTAAAGTGTGATTTGGGAGGTGGAGGAACCCAAAGATATGGTGTAACCTTTTAAACTGTGGTGGTGGGCGAATGTGAGGATTTCCTGCTTGAAATGATTTATAATAATCATTCAGTGTTTTGGGCTTTTTTTTAGTCTGGTGGTCAGACAAAAGAAGCAATTTGAAGATGTCTGTGGAACCCAGATGATGACATAACATAATAAATATCAGACGTGTAAAAAAATATAACTAAAAACATATTAATTAGCCTCAGACCACTTTAACTGTCACTGAACTCCCCTCAAATGGTTGTTTTTACATTTCTGGTCATATGTATTCAATAAATGAGATCCAGTGTGTTATTAAGCGTACTTAAGAAGTGCTGATAGGCATATTTTTAAACTTTGGATGGCTAGCTGTTAACCGTGACTTCCAGACTCTAAGTTGAGTTAATTACTGCGTGTGTATTGATAGCAATTTGTAAATGCACAGCGTAGACTCAAAAGTTTAATACCCAATGTTTAGAAGCCACAGACTTAAAAAAACATATTTAGAGTATTTAATGTTTTTTTGAAATGTAAAACAAACAAACTCACCATACATTTATGTCTAGAGGTCTTTGCGTGCACCTCTGACAACTAAACCCACAAATTTCTAAGTGAGCTCTTTTGCATTAAGATGTGGTCTTAGAGAGGCAGAAGAGTGGGTGCAAAATGTCAGAATGGATGTCACATATGCTCCATCTGCATAAAAACAACCCCTGCTGTGCGGCTCTGCCCACCATGTTGCAAAGGTTCATCCCTCAATCGTCAAAATGACCAAAACTTGAAAACAAACTGCATAATTGACAATCCGCCTGCACTTGCACTTCAGTTCTTCACTTGTGTGAAGTGTTGTTTTATGTTTTCTAGTAGATACACTTGTACACAATAAGATTTTGAGAAAGAGTTGTTAATAATATTAAGTATATTGGCAGCATTTCCATCTTGCCAGAGCTTCTCTTTTCTTCCAGGCATTGTAGAATGTTTCCCCCTTTCTGTTTTACAGTTTCCCACCCTTGTTTCTGCTTTACTCCTTTTGCAGGCTACCAGGGTGCTACATGCGAGCAGAAGGTGGACCCGTGTGCCTCCAGCCCCTGTCACAATAATGGAACATGCTACGCTCAAGGCCCTGGCCCCCTGGGGTTTGGCTGTAGCTGCACAGCGGGCTTCACCGGTCCCACTTGTGCCCAGCTGGTGGACTTCTGTGCCCTGAACCCCTGTGCCCACGGGGTCTGTCGCAGTGTGGGCAACAGCTACAGGTGTCTGTGTGTCCCAGGTGAGCTGCGATGTCAGCCGTCTCAGTGGCCGATGCTTTTAGTAAATGCTAAGGGAGTTACTGACCGCTGATGTCATGGGGCTGTGGGCATCAAGAGCCAAATTTAGCCAAAGTCAGTTAGAGGTGGGAGAGCTCACCTCGTTTTTAGTATCCAGATCATAAAAACACTGACTTCTTGTAAAAAGGGATTGTCATTCTCACATGCTATACGTGCATCGGCACTGGATTTAATCTGACATTATTTCCAACATACAGTTAGTGTTTGTTGTGCTGCAAAAGACAATGGGCCCCCCAGGATTAGCTACCCCTACCCATGTGCATCACTGGTGGTTGTTTTGCATTTTTCTCTGTGGTATTTTGCCGGTTAAATGAGTACTGTTGATTGAAAACGTGATGAGAGCATATCAAAAATCTTTCTCAAAGCTTTTTTTTTTTTTTCCAGCCACAGCTGATCCAACCTAACACTATCCAAATATATTATAGAAAACCATCAAAGGAAACCTGTGGTGCAGGCTATAGTTCTCTTTCAAGCAGAGCTTTTCTGCTTAGGTATTATCCAGCTGTGTTACAGAGGAGAAAATAAACAGAAATATTATGAATATATATATATATATATAGCCAATCAGACTTTGTCTTGGAAAGAAGAAATGGTAGTCTAAGTCACTTCAAGCCAGAGCTATTGCTTTAGAGCCTGTGCCCAGTACATCCATTCAGAAATCTATCCATGGCTATAAGATACCTTCTGAATCAATCACTGCTTTAAATCAACCAGCACATAAAGCTTAGTGATAAGTGAAAAGACAGTGACTCAAACATTGGCTCAGACTCGGAGTAGCAGTAAATATTGTACGGCTGAATGATAAGCTATTTTCAGACAGGATGATCGCAGCACTGACACTGACACCTCTGCGATGAACTCAACTAAGTCTAATTAAGTCTTTTCATTATCCATTGTCTTGCAATTATCTTGCTGAGATGGGGAGATGGATGACTTTCCCTGTGGACCATAAACATAATATGATACTTTTCCCTTCAGCTCTGTGTTTACAGCATCTGTCACTCCAATGTATAAGAAATCTCCATATTGATCTCTTATTCGACGCTCACATTCACATTTGCCTGAAACAGCAGCCTCAGCAGATGCTTCTTTTGCATTGTGGCTGTAACTGGGAAAATATATTCGGAATTGAAGTAATTTTTTAGGTTGTTACCGACATCTGTTGAACGTTTTGTCTCTGCAGGACATGAATGGATCGCTACACATCTGTTCTTTAACTTATTGATTTAGATTTGGGATGATGTATTTCTGTTGAGCGTTGAGATTTTACAGCTCTTGTAGCTTCCATAGAGTTTCCTAAATATTTCAACTGTGTCGACAAAGAGTTATGCCTTAAGATGATAATCTCATCATGTTCTGCAAATTTATTTAAATGGCTTCACTCTTGCTGTGTGCGTTCAGAGCAGGCGTCCTTTTCCAATTTCTTCCTCCGTCCTTCTTCATCTTTATCTTCCTGCCGTTTTACCTCACCTTATTTCCCTCTTAACCTTTGTTGTCTGGTTGCCATGGTGAAACAGTTGTCTTACAAGTGTGTGTGTATGTGGCTACCAATCCATTGTCTGTGTCTGCGACTATGATGGTTGAGCAGATGTTGCCAGCCAATCAAATGTCTGTAGTCAGACAGCCCTGTCTAATGGGATTGGTGAAATTGGTGATTTGCAATTAGCATCCGAGACATTACAGCGAACACACACACACACACACACACACACACACACACACACTTTGGACCAAAATTGACCTTTTCTTCATCTCATCAGAAAGCCAGCTGGTGTCTGAGGCATAAGTGTGTATTTCTGTGTGTGTGTGCGCCCATGAATACCATAGATTGTCTGCCTGTGTGTGAATATGTGTCGGGATTGTGTAAATGCCTGCTGGCTGTCTGAAAGAAGGCTGCTGGGGAGCTGATATGTAGAAGGATCCCTCCTCCAGTTTGCTGTAATCCAGTTCACGTGAGCGGCTGCCAGCCCACAGAAAGCAGACAGAGTCTTGGAAAGGCACTTGACATTTCACTGGCATTTCACAGAGAGGACCCTAGAGCCTCTAACTGGGTTCCTCATTAATTCCCCCCTCTGTCCTTCCGCAAACACACGTTAGCTGTGGCCCACGGAGGGTTTGTTGAAACTTTGTCAGCGCTGGGACCCAATTGAGAAATTTAGTCAGTCAAAATGGGAGAGAAGCTAATGAAAAGAGATTGTTGCACTAGACATGTAAGGACTCGAGAGACACTGGTCCTCCGGTGATTTTGGCTCTCAGTCGTAGATGGTGGAAAATTTCTATGAAGTGCAGTGGTTCAGCCGGCAGTGTGAACAGGTATATGAAGGTACATTAAAATCTTACTTAATAAAAACAAAAACAATAAAAAATAAAAAAAAATAAAAACTTAATAAAACAGCCATTACTGAATACACAGTGAGGCATCCTTCCTCCTTTTCCTGTGCTTCTAAAGTCAAACAGATACAATCAACTATGCCATATTATCTCTTACATGCTGTACATTACACTTCTTTAGCTTCTAAATATTATCGGAGAAACAGAGGAGTAATGTCTGTTGTCTGTTCGTCATGTGCTGACCATGTTTTCAGGCTCATTCTGCCTCAGCACACAGCTGCCATCCCATGGAAAACACAGTGCACTGCATGTCATTTGACCTCATGCCCAATCCATTCAAACACAGTAGCAAAATACTGTATTAATGATATATTCATGCACTTATTGGACAATTAATAATTGTTTAACTGATTCATATCTGCAATTTACTGGTGTTGTCTTTGTATCAGATCCAAAGATGTGTTGCTACACTGTAGGAGCTCCATGGTAAAATCTTTTTCTGTGCTATACAGGCTAGTATTGATGGGTGTAATCTTAGAGTTAGAAAAGTGAACTGACTAAAGGGGGACTGATGAGAAAACCTCCAAAGTAGATATGAGCAAGAACAGCAATTTTCATGATTAAAGTCCATTAAAGTTGTGGTTGTTTTATGACATGCATCCCAGAACACTACCTCAGGCAGTTTTGAGAATAAGTCAGTATACATGAAAATAATAGAAGTATTAAACTCACTAAGGAATGGAGGGCTGAATTCTTGTCGTGTTTCCAACTGAATGAAACCACACAGTCTTTGTAGCGTTATCCTGCACTGCCACATGTACAGCAAACTTTGATTTGCTGTACATAGTTGCCAGTTTCGCAGCCACAGTAGATTCTCCTACATGCTTGAAAAGGAAAGGGTGATGCAAGGAGTATGCATTAATATATACTGTATATGTGTGTCCCATTAAGGCTACCATGGGTTATACTGTGAAGAGGAGTACAATGAGTGTCTGTCTGCCCCCTGCCAGAACTACGCCACCTGCAGGGACCTCATCAATGCCTACGAGTGTGTCTGCACACCACAGTTTGAAGGTATGTGTATATATTTTTAGACGCTGGCAAACATCTGTAAATTAGCTTTACTTCCACATGGACTATCAGATGTTATGTATGTGTGTGTGCAGGAAGACACTGTGAAATCTATAAGGATCCATGTCTGAAGATGCACTGCCAGAATGGAGGCCGCTGTGAGAGTGCAGGACTCAATGTTTCCTGTGCCTGCCCACCTGGATACCTGGGTGAGCACTGGCACTATGATCAGAGTGAAGCAGTAGACTAGCTGCCTGTGCTAGTATGACTCACATGACATGGTTATAAGGATGAATGTATTATCGTAAAGACTACCTTCACACTCTATCTCACCTGTCCACTCAGGGGAAAGGTGTGAGGTCGACGTCAACGAGTGCGAGAGCAACCCTTGTCACCATGGAGGCACCTGCATCGACCAATCAAATGGCTTCACCTGTCACTGTCCACCTGGATGGGTTGGGCCCAGCTGCGAGATCCGTAAGTCATCCTGTCAGGACACTGGTGTTCAGCTATTAATCTGAAACCTGACATGTTTAACGCTACATGCCTCTGTGTGTGCGCGTGTCAGACCTGCAGTGGAAGCCAGCACACACCGAGGATACCCTGACCAACATGCCCCGCCACTCCCTTTATATCATCATCGGAGCGCTGTGTGTGGCCTTCGTCCTCATGCTCATCATCCTCATCGTGGGCATCTGCCGCATCAGCCGCATCGAGTACCAGGGCTCATCACGCCATGCCTACCAGGAATTCTACAACTGCCGCAGCATCGACAGCGAGTTCAGCAATGCCATCGCCTCCATTCGCCATGCCAGGTCAGTGCATGCATTGGCTGACTGATGAAGTCTTGCACAGTTATGGAAGTGTTTTGACTGTATTGAATGAGGTAATGTTTTACACTCAGTGAATTGTCAGTTAATCTCAACTCTAGATCCACTTCCTGCCCTTTTCTCCAGAAAAAGCAAGTAAATCAGTTGCTGTTTTTGGGGTCAAGGATAAACTGTCAAACTCAAGTCAAATTATGAGTCATGGGGAGTATTACTACTTACGTCTGTTCTGTTGCTCTGGAGGAACTGGGAAGCTTCAAATTTATAACAGACAGCTTGATTTACAAACTGTGGATGTTGAGTTGAAAAGGCAGGGAGGGTCTGGCACTTTATTGTTGGAAGTGTAGGATCCAGTGGTTGGTAGCTAAAAGCTTGGATGCCCCAGACTCTGCTGCAAAGATTTCCTTGTTCTCATAAAATTTTTATTTAATTCATAATGTCTTTTCTAATTATCTAAAAGTTCAACACTAAATCACTTCAGTTACTGTTTACACCACCAACAAAGGATGAACTACATGGTGAAATTGTAAATCACTACTGATGTTTATGTTTTTTTTAATTAGATTTGGCAAGAAGTCGAGGCCTGCCATGTATGATGCCACTCCCATCGCTTATGAAGACTACAGTCCTGATGACAAGCCTTTGGTTACCCTCATCAAGACGAAGGATTTGTAAAACCCAACCATCCCAGCACGTCACAAGCTGTACAACCGCACATGTACACATGTGCATACACACACACGCATATATACATAAAGTCAGTAAGTATTTCTTAAGAAAAAAATAACAGCAAAACAAAATTGAATGTAAAGAGAGAGCGAAAAAAATAAAACATACTCTGTAGTTTAAAAAGAACAAATCTGGAATTTGATACATCTATTTTCCTGTCAAAGTCCACGATAAGGCTTTATTGTAGCATAAGAGCATACTTTGCAGTACTTTAGTTATTAATAATGGGCGACACTACCAGTAACCTCTGCTGTACAAGAGTTTTGACTTTAGTCTGCACCAGACTGTCTGTCTGTCGGCGGGGGCCAACAACCCAGGAGCCTAAATTTCTAAGTGTAAACTCAGCAAACAGTGCGGACAGCAGTCCTTACAGGTGTTGTAGAAATAGGTGCACTCCTCTTGGTGCATACACTGTATCTTTTTCTATATATAAATATATATATACACACACAAACAAAAAATTCTGCAGTAGGTTGCCTTACTTTGTGCATGGTTAGATTTGATGTTCTCTCTGCATTATTTTAAAATCCTTTGTACTTGGTTGTTGGTTGTTATTGTTGTTTTTTTTCATTGCAGTTGTATTTCTCTTTGTCAAGACTGTGCCAAATATTTTCTTTGGAGTAATTTGTGGTTAGTAGATCAAATACACACATGTATAAAATACTAGTCACTGAATTTTTTCTTTTTAAAAATACATATCGTCCTGTTCTTTACATGCAATGGTGTATGAATAGTAAAGAAAGTGGGTTTACTGGAGTACTGTGACCCTACCATCCTACTGTATGTATTTCAGTGATATTTAGGATAATAGGTAGGTATATTTCTCACTGCACAGAAAAATAGTCGGTTTTACTCAGTGTACCTGTTTATTCCAGTGTACAAATTCACCTCTAATATTGACAGTGTTGAATAGTTTCTGGATGAGAGTTTCTTTGCTGGAGTGACCTCTTGTTGGCTTTAAGGTGGAGAAGAGGGAGGAGGAGGAGGAGGTGGAGGACGAAGAGGAGACTGAGAGGGATGATATCTACTCCAGAATATGTGTGCTTCTGTGTCCTGCCAGTTGGGAAGCTCTGTGTGTGCAGCTGTGTTGTTCCTCTCAAGGTCAAGCAATGTTTTACCAATAGGCTCGGCTAATCTTCAGATTTCTTTCTGTCATTTTAAACACAGCAACCACATGATTACCTATTATCTATGTTGAATGATGTAAACAATAAAGATTCAAGTGAACATAATCGACAGTACTCACCTTGTGTCTTATGTGAATTCATGGTGTTGTATAAGAAATTCGAAATAATAAAAACAATTCTATTTAAATCCTATACTGTGTAATATAAGAATACGTTGGCAAGAATAGGAACATGACCAGACATTTGATGCCAACTTTTGCTAATGCAGAGGCCCAATCATACTAATTAAAACCAAGTGGCAACCTCTATGGCTGTGACATGCCAAAAACTGCATTTCCTCAAACATCCACTTGAGGCTGGCTACAGAACAAGTCGATCTCCATAAGCCCCCATATTAAAACGTCCGTCTTAACAGCAGAAATAAACATGTTTACACTGTGGTAATATTTCCAGTCAGGCGTCATTCAGCCTGACTCACGTCCGCTGATGAGCCGTGCTGATTTTTAGATTAGCTGAGAGATGGAAGAGGCAGAAGTGCCAACATGGCGGCAGCCAGAGCCTCAGATTTTGAGCTTCAAAATGGCTTTTCAGAAACCTGTGGGTGATGTCACACATACGCCATCCATTCTCTATACTGTCAATAGTTAAAATATCAATTTGAACAGATAAATGAGACTACAATATCTACAATAAAGTCCCTATTTTATTTATTTACTGTTGACTGTTTTATTTTAATGTTTCATTTTAGTGTGCAGGGGAAATACATACAGCAATAGCATGAATGTTAACAAATAAAGTTACCTTAAATGATAATTACAGTTTATTTTAACCTGCTATATTTCCCATATATGTGGCTATTGTGGCTCTTTGGGTTGTGCTACCTTTGCACTCAAAACCTCCTTGGAGAAATGAGGCCTCATTTCATGTGCTTGTCTCTGAGAAAGTAAACAGAAAGGGAAGCTGCTTGAAATGACCAATTTGACTAACTGCACAAGGATCAACATCCAGGACAACTTGCACATAGTTTTGTTTAAATATGTGAGACTGTGAATCGCTTTCATTTTAGCATGTATGTGTGCCAGAGCAATAGTGAGCAGCAAATGAGTCCCTGAAAGTTTCTGAATTGCAAGAATAAAATGGCATCGTTGTGGCTAATTGCTCTGCGAGTCATATTTCAAAACCTGTATTTATACGGCATTTTCCGGAAATGTAGACAGATTAAAGTAGTATTTTATATTAGAGACTGTTAATTGTACAGCAAAACTGTAATATTTAATGGCATATTTTATGGTCTGTCATGGTTTGACAGTTCTTCACCATAAAATCTACAGACCTTTTAAAATATGCAATAAAATACCAACCTTAAACGTGAAATTTACAATACTAATGTCCTATTATCGTAAATTTAAAAAAGGTTAAACCATATTTATTAAGGTTAAAGTAAGCTGCCATTTTCTCACCATACAAACAAGTTGTTGTTGTTTTTTTTACAGTGTATGAGCAAATGTTAATTGCTGGTGGGTCACATGTATTGTACAGTAATCCCTCACTTAGTGTTTTTTACCTGTTGTAACAGCTTTTTCTGGCCATATGGAGAGCTGACTTCTGTCATTTGTAGTTACATCTTTGGACACATCTATTTTCCAAGTCTAGCACCAACAGGTCCCACTCTCTGCAGCAAAAGTTTCCTCCTCAGTTGGCTGTGGAGAGCAGTGACCGCAGGAACACCACCAGTTTTCTGACGTATGCTGTCTCTAAGGAGAGCCCTGTGTCCTGTCTGCCTCCACTCTTCGTGCCTCTTCTTCCATTTGTTTGAGATCCTCGGCTGTGTATGAAAAAACACAGTCCAACATTTTAAAGCGAAGTGACTCACGATAATTGTCATGATAGGGGTAACCTGCCATTACATTCAGCTTTTTGGGTTCCCTTAGAAGACAGTAGAAACAACAATGAAAGTTTCCCTGAATCCTATTAGCACAGCCCATGGCACCAGGTTGAAATAAACTAGCATGTTCCTTCAAATCAAGTTTTGGGTGATTAAATTGTTTTCAAAACAACAAAAACCAAGAAAAAAGCAGATTCTCTATAGCGTCTGTTTTTCCTGCAATGTCCCAAGGTCATACCCACCAGACTGAACCGTCAGCCGTGGGAAAGACCTTTTATGGAGTGTTGGTAATGTGAACACCCTCAGTGACCTCAAGCTTTATCCAGATGTTCCCCATGTAAACATCTCTAAATACAGACCGCGACTACGTGTCGTGTCGCTCAACACACCTACATATATTATGTGTGTACACAAACGCGCACATACGCACACATCACAGGCGCACCAGATGTTATTGATGGCTCTCACCTTTGCTCATGGTCTGCTTGGAGGCTTTGTACCTGACCTTTGGCCTCTAAATGCCCTAGGGGGGTCAGAGCATTCGCTGTTTGGGTTCCAAAACACGTCGTCTGTTTCAGAGATTCTGTCTCTTTGAAGGCCACCACCTTGATAAAATGAGATCTCTCTCACTGGGCTGTGGTTTCATTTTAAAACCCAGTGGTTAAAATATGTTGGAAGAAGTAAGATTAATTCATTCAATATTTTCCACAAACTAATGGATGATGTTTCGGTGGATTCCCAAACCTCTCTTTTAAAATAACAAAGTCAGGATGGACTGAATGTTTTTGTTACAACTTGTTTTTGAGAATCTTAAGAAGATCAAAATGTGTTGGCATGACTGCGGCAATTCACCATAGACTTTAGCTGCTTTTGTGAAACTTGGGAATTGTGAGAATAGAGGATTTTAAACTAACCAAGTTTTTATTACCACTAGCCTCTGAAATAATGCCATGGCATTTATGTTAGGTTTTTATATGTTCATTTTAACTGCATTCCTGCACTGGCTGGCTACTCTGGTCTGGATGACTAATCGTCTGAGGCCTTGAAGTCCTCTATAATGGTGCTAAATATCATTATGGGTGCCTTTTGGTATCCAGCTGAAAAATCATTCATTTTTTATGTTGATTTTACACTAAATAAATATGAAAACCGGGTACTTGTGAATGTCTTCATCCAAAATTGTCAATAGGAGACACAGCTACTCAATTGTTTTTGCTAATTGCCAATAATCATTAGCCATTGTTCTGTTGCTACCTTCTGTGACAGATATCAAACAAAATATGTCAGAATGTTACATTACATTACATTACATTACGTGGCATTTAGCAGACGCTTTTATCCAAAGCGACTTACAGAGGAGGACATAAGCTGAGAAAGGTGTAAAGGAGCACAGAGTAGTTGTTAGTTTTGTTAGTTTTGTTAGGCAGGGAAGCATTCTCGAAAGAGAAAGGTTTTTACAAGTTTTTTAAAGGTAGAAAGTGATGCTGCTGTTCTTGTAGCCGTTGGTAGGTCATTCCACCATTTGGGGACGACCACAGAGAAGAGTTTAAAGTGACCTCGCTTTGCGAGAGGCGAGGGTACAACTAGACGGTTTGTATGAACGGAGCGTAACACCCTGGTCGGGATGTGAGCCTTTAGTAAGACGCTGAGATAGGCAGCTAAAATAAAAGGAACCAACTCTTTAGTTTTAGCTGTAAAAAGCTGTAAATACAACACTGACATCGTTATTCTGAATGTGTTAGTAAGCAGTTGCCTATTTACACATCTATCTATCTTATGGAGACTGTAGCCAGCTTCAAGTGGCCGTTTGATGAACTGCAGTTGGCTTCACATCACAATTATTAAAAGTTATGATCATCACTTATTTTCAGGTTATTGAAAACATAGTTATGCATTATATTCAATTTGGATATTCACTGGGCCTTTAAGTTGATCATAATTATATTAAATAACAGCTTATGTAATATGGTCAAGCTTAACCTGTATTTTGCCCAAAAACTCAAAACCACGTTGTCACATTGACGCCTCTTTTTCCTAAAAGCACCTGAACGCAGCACCATGAGCCGCCCGGCCACAGGGAGCAGGTACCTCCACCTGCTGGCCAGTGTCGTAACTACAGCCAGGCGGAGCGACCGACACATCCTTCATTACCCGACCAGTCCAGATTGAAGGAGGACAGAGAGGGGAACAGATGTGAAACCGGACTACGGAAAGAGAATAAGCTGTAGTAAAAGACAGAGAACACTGATCCTGCTAATATGTGGCAACCCGCGTCGGAGCGATTGCAGGTAAGTGACGGGCTCCTTGTCGACGGCTCAGCCGTGTGAACAGTTACTGAAACCCGCCGTGCTGTGCATGGCTCCTGCCTTGGAGAGACTTGCTACGGTTTGTGAGCAGCTACAGATGTTTTGTGAGCACTTGGCTGATGTTAGTCGTCTTTTAAATGATGCAGAAACCAGCTCTGTGCATTATATGTGTGTCTAAACGATTCCCCATTGGTGAGACGTTTAAACGCACCTATTCACGTTACGCAAGCCGGAGGTACAGTGCAACAATTTGTAGCTCCGCTGCATTTCTGTGCTAATATCCGACTGGAGATTGTGTTAAAATGTGAAAGCAGTGTGTAAAATGGCCATGTTTTACCCACAGGCCTGTACTCTTTATCTTTACAGACTGCAACTGCAGGCCTCCTCCTCCTGTTGTCACTCTTATTTTCCCTTCATGTTGTCACATCAGGATGCTTAATCTCTGTTTCCCTCCTCTTTCTCTCCATTACTTGTGTTAAATCGCTAAAAGCAGACTCTGGTTAGTAACCTGCCGTCTGTGACCTGTTAAGAAGAAGTGGGAAAATATATATATTTTTTTATGTATTAACACCGTTAATGACACGTAGTTTGATATCCAGGGGCAAGCCGCGCACCGAGCCTGGCTTCACGTCTCCTGCAGACGTAATGCTCTCCAGATGTCGGCCTGCGGATTGCCTGCCAAGTGAACTTGCACAATCCTCTCTTCTGCCCAGGCGTCAAGAAGATGGAATCACGAATTATTAGAACCGAGAGTTCCGCTGTTCAGATGTGGAGTTTTTTTTTCTGGAGGGGGAGGACCAGAGGGCCATAAACGATCCTATAAACACACACATACAGATATCTACATGACCCGCTCGACTCTTTGATTAATTCAAACATCCGAGCTGTGGCCGTTAATGCTCGCTCACGTGTTGCCTAGCAACCGTGTTCCAGAACCATCCCGACTAACGGTTTATAATTTATGAATGAGCTGTTGAGTTGAGCTGTTTGAGATTATGGTTTATTGAACACTGCTAGGTTAAAATAGAGTTTGTTTTTGTTTTGTTTTTTGGCCATTTGGATGACAATTTAATAATAAATTAATTAATAATAATAAATTATAATAATTAATTTAATACATTTAACATCATGAACATAGCTGTCACCCAAAGCCACCGTACATCTCACATTTTCCGTAACACTTGTTGAACACAAGTGTCACCCAAAGCCACCATACGTCTCACATTTTCCGTGGCTACTCCAGTTGCTTAAGTAAATTTGGGTAGTGCACATGTGAGTAAGTCATTCCGGTCACACACTGCCAGCTAAACATACACTAAAAAAGAGCAGTCATGTGAGTGCAAGTAAGGTTGAAATAATTTGAGGCGAAGTTATGTTAAATTTAAACCGGCATTGTTTTTACAGCCATCTTCAATCCACCACTCCCACACGGTTGGTGCTCAAAACAGAGCAACAGAATTGTTATGTCACGTCAGCAACTTACCCAACCCTTCAAGTTGGTGTAAAGCATAGAAAAATATCAACAAGTTTATAAAATTAGGTGTCAGAATTGGGAAAAAATGAGCAGCAATTTTGAAGCAAGTGAAATGTGTTTCAGATGACTTCAGAAAATGACATGACTAACTTTGAAACACTGAGTGAGATGAATTAATCTCTGCTAGGGGTATGCTCAGGGTGGCCTCAGTGTGTCATCGAGCCACCCTTTAGGACCGCCCCCAAAAAAATCCTGGACTGAAAACTGGTGAAAAACCTCTTACTCCACATTTCAGTAATATATCGTTCAAGTCTTTTTCAGCAACAATTTCCCAAGATATTAAATGTATTTTGAAAGAAATCTCAGAATTGCCTTTACACGGTCTTTAACATGGTGTTAAACAGTTCATAGGGGTCCAGACAGTGTGTATCCACACAGGGTGTGGAATGAATGTATGATTTTAGTTAATTTAGGTTCAGATTCAGAAACTTTTGCACATTCTTGCCTCTCTTTAAGGTGGCACTCCACCGACTTCACTGAAAGTTTATTTCTCAGGGGGAGTGCGACTCATCCTGTGAAAACAGTTGGATGGTTTCCGAAGGGAGCTTTCTTAAGTCTGAGAGAATACCATCAGGGTTCTCTCAGCTTGGCTGTGGAGATTATACTACAGGAAGCCTGCTTTACATTCTGCGAGTTTGTAAGACATGGGCATCTATGCCAAGTCGATGTCATGTTGGAGCTATCGTAATCATGAGATTCCATCCAAGATGTTATTATGACTCAGGTCACTCGGACGTTTCTGTAAACTCTGATGTAACTTGGAGCTTCTCAGTAAGTTGACCTGTGACGTGAAGGCTCGCTAGTTGTAAACATGTGAATTGCTCCCATCCATAGAGTTAAAGGACATTGTGGGAAATGTAGGACACAGAAATGTCATACTTACTGGAGAAAAAAAAAAGAGATTTATGTGTTTAAAGAAACATTGCTTTTGATGACCGGTTCTTGGCTCACACCAGCTTACCTACTAGAGACCAACTGTGGCCCAAAGTTGATAAAGAGTTTGGCATGTTTCTGCTGTCCACTTTAAAACTATGAAACGCTGATTGGCGATGTTTAACTTGATGGATGACTTTGGAGGAGAATTTGGATCAACAAAGTCTGCCCAAGTTGCAGAAACCCTTATGACTAAGGCAGTTCATGTGGACCGAGGCCACATGAACAGGATAAAAGAAGGTGAAAAAGAGTATAGTTCAAAATAACAGTATAAGAATGAAAAACCCATACAGTGAAAAGTGGTTATAGAACGATAGCAATACCTGCCCGTTGCCTGCTTTGTAACCATGGCAACGGGCATCATTTAGACGGGTATCCTTCACCTCTTTTGAGTCAGGAATGACGGGGCTTTCTCGAGCAGGAGTCAGTTGATCGAGAATGTACTAGTGTTTGTTATCTGCTGTTTTGTTGTTTTCATTCACCATGGCATCCGTCCATATTATTCTCACTTGGCTGTCCTCTGTTGCCATAGCAACACCTAATGTCTTGCTGCATTTTTGTCTCACTCTCGGGCAGGAAGAGGAGGGGAAAAAGAGAAAGATGGAGGTGTGGGGGTGAGGAGATACAGGTCGCATCATCGCAATGGCAAGCTGCTACTGACAATCACTGTGTATGTGTGTGTTAGTCCTGCATCGTGCCTTTTTCTCTGTGTGTGTATTTCCCCATTCCTCCCACCTCTTGCGGATCACACGCCCCAAACAGTTTCAGGGGCCCTTCCTTACTCAGCCAGAGGCCATGTTAGTTCAATGGCAGGTTGCACAATACGCAGTGGTCTGGGCGGTCAAACACGCATATATATATATACACTGATATGCAAGTTGGCAGGCAGGTTAAGCATGCATACACACACACAACGACATGCTTCCTTTCTGACTATCCCTAGAGCTACTAAACATGTTTTTTTTTTTCCTCTGTCAGCAGCTCTTTCTTTAGCCATGGTTTCCACTTTTGACACTTTAATGTGTGTGACACTGACAAACAGGGCTGAGCACATAAAAAGATGTGGACCTGACAGCGCAGAAATAGCTGACTGAGGTCAAACACGGTGAGAATGAGGCCACTGTCTTTACTTGTTGCTGTGGCCATCTCCGCCTGCCTTTATTTGTTTCTACGTCTGTGCCTTGGTCGGTAGGTCGGTCTGTCTCTTTGTCTGGCTGAGGTTGCTTTGTGGCCACAGCTATGCTGTTGAGACTGTGGCCTCGGTGGCAAAACAAATCCACGAGCAGACAGGCACAAAATTCCCATGGTTCTCTTGACTCTTTTTTTTTTTAGCCAGTACACATTTGCCTCTTGTGAACAAATGGCTTTTGGCTCACTGGTTTGGCTCTTCATATTTGATGAATGGGCATAATCTCCTGTTTGCGGAAGTTATATTTTTTAAGGATTTGCATTTGACAGAGAGTCTTATCCTTCCCATTGGTCAAAATTAAAGTCTCAGTTGCGTAATTTAGGTTTTTGTTCTTTAGCTTTTACTTGTCGTTTGTAGAGAACATAACCATAGATTGTACTTTCTGGCCTTGATTTTCTTTTCCTGTTATATCTTGGCACCAAAAGTTTGTGCATGTCTATGCAGAGATGCATGTTACGGGTAAACATAAGTTGCAAGAGCTCGCTTTCATTTACTAAATTTCAAAAATATTTGTACCTGAGCATTAAACAAGCTAATTGATTCATCCAGCTCCCATTAGGTTGTGAGTTCATAACTAATGGGAGAAAAATGTGAATATCATGCCTGAAATATTTTTACTATTATTAATAGTTTTTGCGATTAAACTTGGAAGATTTGTGAAAATGAACTGGCAACTATTTTGATAATCAATCCATTATTTAAGTAATTTTTCAAAAACAAATGCCAAACATTTGAAGGCAAGGCACGTTCAGTTGTAACCATTTATAGACAAGCAGCAGTACTATCAGCTCTGGCTTAAGTTGAAAGCCATGTGAGCATTTCTTTGTTTATTCGGTTTTATGCTGTTGGTCAAAAAGATAACAACTTGAACTCTGGGGTTTACATATGTATTTTGATATATTATTTCATTAAATCAATAAAAGCCAGCTAAGGTCGCCTGCCTGTTGCCTCATTTTCCTAATGATGAGTGTATATTTTGGATGTACTATACACTGCTTTCTATCTGACAGTAGGTAAAAAATGGACCACATTTAATTTGACCATGTTCTTGACAGCAGGCCTTTATTTTTCTTTGCCCAGGCTCTTCATAGACTATTTAAGATGTTGCTGTGGATTCATTGTCTGCGTCAAAGAGTTGTTGATGTTTTTTACTGCCAACCAGAGATTGCCACCCCCAGGCTCTGAGGTTTGGGTACTTTAATACCCACTTCCTCCTGTAGAAGTAACCCACCAATCACAACATCCGATCATTGGCCTTCTCCCTCCTACACGCCCTAGTGCTCCAATCATAATTTAGAAAAACAGGTTTTCTTCTGCATAGGGACCTCCCACAGTCTACTCTGAGCCCGTTCAGACATATTTCCTCTCATAAACTGTCCCAGGATCAGAGGGGGAGGCTGTAAACACATAGAGGGACAACTTAGAAAGTTATACTGCCCAATCCCGTACCATGCAAGGAAGTGCCACTGCATGCTGGGTGAACCACCTCCTACTCCACTACCTGTGGGCCACAAGTGTATTTCCTTAAGGTCACTGAAGAAATGATGTGTTTGTGTGTTTAAATGGCGTCCGAGGAACAAAAGAGGGCAGGATAGAGCTGGTTGCCAGTCAACCACGCAAGCTTTAAAGACATTGTTTGGAAAGACATGGTTTGTTGGCCCATTCTGAGGAGCAAATTCATGAACAATTTGTTTCATGTGTAACTCTAGCCTATGTGCTGTTTACTCACTGGCAAATGACAGAACAGAAAAAAAGAATGATTGTACAATCACCCATTCACAAAATATTTCTTTGTTGGATGTGGTGATGTTGGTTTGATGTCTGTTTTTGTGTTGTAAGCAAAATAGGAGTTTGCTCCTCCTTTAAAAGAGTTGCTGTGGAGTTTTTGGATACTAGTACCGCAATTGAACCTTCTGAGGTCCAAACCTCTTTTCACTCTGTGGTTCAGTAGCAGTGGGCGAGCTAGTTATCTAGTGTTTTGTAACAGAGCAAGACACTCATTTACAAGCTAGCCAACTTATATAATTCATTTGTTAGCTAGCGAGCGTTTTGCTTAGCAAACTTAAGATGCCTATATCTGCTCTGCATATATGTGATCCTAACACATAGCATGTCTAAATACAAGAAAGGAGAAAGTTGGCTGAAAGATTTCTGACTGTCGTGGGACACTGGGTCCAGTGTATAAGATTTGGAAGTATGTTTTCATTAGTGTATAATAACCTGAATATATGAATTGTTGTCTTAAAATATGCCATTAATATCTACAGTGGGATGATATCTGCAAAACAGCTTACAGAAGAAAACACACAGCACTCCTGCAGCAATCCTGCAATACACTTACTGAGAAAGCTGCGGGGAACGTGCCTCACCCAAAGATATATGGCAAACATGTTAGCTATCTAAGTACACTATATACTGTCTGGTCCTGGTCTTGGTCTTACCCTGTGTGGTCTTGGTCTTGACTTAGTCTCTACCCCTCAAAGTCTTGGTCTTGTCTCTGTCTTGATACACTCTGCTCTTGGTCTTGACTTGGTCTTGGTTTAGCTGTTCTTCATTTACAACACTGGGAGAGTATTAATTTGGTTGCCACCTGCAACTCCACCGCTAGGTGCCACCAAATCCCACACACTGGACCTTTTTAAAAAGGGTCAACAGTTTTAGGATTGTGTCCTCATTTGGTTATAGACATGCCTAAGGACAAATGAACAAATGAATGACAGGACATACATTGCAACCAATGGTTTCCTATTAGTCCCACTGATTAAGAAATGTGGCAATATGTCAGCAAAAGACTGGTAAGAGGGCTGCTAGCAAGCAAACATGAATGTAAATGTAGGTTCTAAAATATTTTTAAAAATTGGCTCTGCAAATGTTTTATATGCACACAATTCATTTTAATGGGTATACTGAATGTAAACTGAACTTTGTTTGACTGAGTTCTTCAGTTTGTTTCTCTCCAGAGGAAGTTTTCCCATGTAGTCATTGAAACAAATCATGAGATTCTGGCTTCATTTGAAGCTCTGTTACATACTAAGTGTCATGGCTGTCTTCCTGACCATGAAGACCAATAGCTGGTCTGGGATAGCTGACAGTAATTGGAGGTGTCACCCCCAAATTCAAACCCACAGGCTGGTTCTAAGCATTTGTACCTACCACCAAACAGTTGCCTTTATTAACTTATTAATAGCTGTTCTAACTCTGACTCTTTACTCTTGACTCTTGTCCTATCGACTTGTTATCTCATGCCAGCACCCGGCAGACCTACAACATCTGGTACAGAGCTCTACACACTCTTTCATCTTGGAGCCTGCTACATGTGTGTCTCGGTCGGTGTATGCATATGTGTCTGAGACAGGCAAATGTTGTTGACAAACTGTTTTGGTCTTGAGGTCTGTGTTAAGCTCCTACCATATTTTACATGACAAACCACGTTTTGAGTTTTCAGGGCGAACCAGTAGCCTTTTGTGCAGTTAAAGGTTGTATTTTTTTCAGATTATCATGCTTTTTAGACACGGAACATCTATCCATTTTGCGTCTTAACATTATTTCCAGCTGTTTTCTACTGTTTTGTCATCATCACATCCTTATAACCCCTATTTTGTGTGTCAGTAGGCGTGGCAGAGGTCTGTTTTTACCCTGTTATGCAGTGTCTTACCATGAGATTGACCCAAGAACCTCTTTCCTGTAAGAATGCTCCCTCAGGGGACCAAAGGTTTAACTTACCATCTGTGACCTGTTAAGCTCATCACTGCAGGAGGCAAACTCCACAAAGACACTCTCCAAAGCCTGTCTGCTTCATCTTTCGTGAACGTGATTGTTTAAGTATTTTCCTGGATTTACATATTTTATAAATGCAGAATTCACAATTATTTAATGTGTTTGATGATGACACCATGGCAGCCATTCAGAATTAGCTGGCAGTGCTGCATCTGTGTGACCTTGCACGTCCATCCAATTTTAAATATTAGTACTTCTCTCAGAAAAAAAAGTTGCAGATAAAATAGTGCAAGGTAAAGTTGATTTTATAGATCCATAAAATAAAAATGAGTGAATTGTTGTAAAAGTCACAGGGAGAAGGAGTTCTGGTAATGCTCAGCCAAGCCTTTTTTATCGTAACTTTTCTGCACTATAAATGCACATAAATCACATGGCTACGGGCTTTTAGCATTACAGTCATTCAGCTAAATATGTAGACCTTTAATGTTATGACTGAATGTCATAACTGGCTAACAAATGACCAAAGAGTTTGATTGGATTTACAGCAGGGATAAATATATATAAAGAGTGGAAGTAATAAGACTTCAAAATATGGAATGATAGTAATTTGTAATAATAAGAAAGATCCAATAGAAATTCACATGAACTAAAAAGGACACAGTCTCATGTACAGTAATCAAAATAGTTATTGGATGTATAAGATGCTTAAACATTCAACTTTGTATTCACATACAGTACATCGATCTTTTTCTCATAAGAAATCTGAAGGTGCACTAGCCCAGCCTCTTCAGTAATTCAGTATATCTTGGCTGTACGGCTGCAGAGTAATATATAAATATTATTAGTGGAGGTTCACTCTGTATGGAATAATTAACAACTGTACTGAGGAAAATTCAGTAAAAAGTAAAAGTATTAAAGGCCTTGACAGTTACGGTTGCCATTGGCAACCATTTTGAGAAACTGGCACAGACAAACAGAGACAATGGCAAACAAAACATGCACCCGAAATCAATATTTTTAAATATTTGTCACATAAGTTCTATTTAAATATTACTGTTATAGCACTGCACGTGTGTTGATGAACTCAAACACAAACCATTTTGTGTTTGAGAACATTTTGTTCAGTTACTGTAATAAAGCTTTTATGTCACACGTTTTATTAGGATGACATATAAACCATATAGAATCTTAATCACTCAGAATATAAGGTGAAGATGTTACGGTTGACAACCATATTTTCAGTTAATGCCTGCAAGCGTGGAAGACTTTATGTTGTGACTTGTATTAAATTCAATCTAAAGATCCAGATAGGACTCAAAGAGCACAGGTTATGACTTATCAAACCCTGGCAGAGTTATGACCATCAGATTTCTGATACATGTGGATTTTGGCGACCCATTAGCACTTCAGTGACTCACATCAGTCGCTGCAGAGATGAGCCTGCTATGACACTAAACACTTGAGTTGTAGCCACACTAAAAACTTGTAGTTTGGTTAGTATTGTGACAATCAGATATAAATATTCAACATGTAGAGGCTTTTGCTAAAATCAAACATTTACATAATATATATGGCGCTCAGGCCCCTGAGTGATTGCTCAAGTGTCACTCTTAAAACAAGGTTGTTTTTCATTATCCTGAAAGAGGACCATTATTTGGAGATTTGAGGTTTTCTTCTGACAGCAGCCATTGTTTAGCATTTAGATCTGAAGTGTAGACAAGACGCTTGTCTTGTAACCGTCTCAAAACCCACCCTACCCACACTGCCCTAATGGTGGAGACAGAAAACCTGCCTGGATCCAAGTTAAAGTCAGAAATAGAATCAATAACAGCAGTAACTTGATGAGGAGACTATTGGGACTTGAGAAATAAAAAACATTAAAATGCTGTAAAAATATTATGAATAGAATTCCAGCGTTACTCCACAAGCGGCCCCTCCGCTCAGGCCTTTTGCTCCTGGTGGGGGGTGGAGGAGTCGGGGAGTCCACCACAGGCTCCCCAAGCCCTCCTCCACCCCCCGACTCTCCGTACCGGGGCCAACCGCAGGAATGCGAGCTGCTGTCAGGAAGCTGTAAAGTGCTGACGCGGAGGTCAGCGAGCGTTTACACACATGTGGCTTTACTTTCACAACTCCATCTTGCTTTTTCTCCTTTTCTCCTTCATCTGCTCCTTGTTTTTTTGTTTTTTCTTGCCTTATCTTTCTCTTTCCCAACAGCCCTCTCTCTCCATTTCTTTATTATTCTTTCCTCAACATGAAAGTGTAGGTGTGCTTCAGGTTCCAGCGGTCCATCAGCTCCATCAGGTTGAGTGTTGTACTGAAGGGCATCATCATACAATAGGATTAGACCTGTTAGCTAGTGTGTGAAATTAAGTTTTTAGCTATGTTATTTGTGCATATATTATTTCACACATCTTATGAGCTCAGATCTTGGCAAACAGGACCCCAAAATCTACTTTGTTTAAGCCAAAGGTGACGATAAAGACAATGAAAATACAATTTTAAAACCTCAGAATAATAACATATACAAGGGCAACTCATAGTATTATTATTATAGGGTAGTGGTAATATAATATAGTATAAACACTATTATTTTGCAGTCAAATTCTAGGTATTTGCAATCAGAAGTAAAATGAAATTGTGTCTCAGGCACTCAAACTACAAATCACCATTGCCAGGAAATACATAACATAGTCATGCATATTTTGAATTTGGAGAATATGTGTCATGTATTTATGTAACAACATTTGATGCAGCAGTGTCGAATTTAGAAACTGGACACCAAACCTATTTCTTGGATCTGATTGAGGATTTTCTCCTTGGCTTTACCAAACAAAACCAACACTGAAGATTGATGAGAGCCTGCGTTGGCAGGATTGACTGTTTTCATCGTCTGAAAATGTTGACCATCTGTTGCATAAAAAATGGACATTGTGCAGGTCCAACATGGAAAACAGCTTTTAAGTGCCAATGAGAAGAGGAAAAGAAGTGAATGGAAGCATTTGTAAAAGTAATCTGTACTTCACAGAACAGTGGTCAGATGGAAACATATTCTGAGATTCACACTAGACTAGATGACTAGATTAGCATCTGCTATTTTATCTGTATATGGCAGAAAGTGAGTAAGAAGACAAAACAAATTCAAACATTGACCTCATACGATATCAAACGTATTCATATTCATATAATTCATCCTGACGGGATGGATGTGTGTACCAGATTTCATGGTAATCCATCCAATAGTTGTTGAGACATATCACTCAAACAACAAAGGTTGTTAAAGTCATCAAGAGTCATCCTCTGGGGACCACAAACCTTCATAGCAGTACTCCGTATAACAGTTGAGATATTTTAGTCTGGACCAAAGCAGCAAATTGGCCAACAAACTAACAGACCGATATTTCCATAGAGTCACGCAGCTAAAAAGTTTGAAACAGTTCCTCCTCCATGTCGTCTTTTTTGGTCTCCTGAGGCAAATGTGGCCAGTTAAACATATTCCACAGATTTATACAAAACCTGTTGCAAAGAAACTGCAAAGAAACAGATGAGTATCAAAAATGTGTGATTCAAAACACCTGCAGGTGCAGCATTTATCCCAATGCATAAGAAAAGATTTCCACTGACTTACTGCCAGTGCTATATGATCTTTGATAATGGAGGGTGGCTGCAGACACGCAGCCAAGCAGACATGCCATTTCATTAGCTGCTCAGTTTTGTCTTGACTGTTTCGAGGAAGCCCAGAAATTCCACAAGGCCAGATCCACCATGTGGTTCTGCTCGACTTCAGGAAACACTGGCTGTGGACTGTAGTATGAGAGCAGGCGACTCACTTGTTTTGACGGAGGCAGCGAGGGCAGAGCTCCCTTTATTTGCTTCTTGCATTCCACTTTTAACAGAAAAAAAAACAGACCTCTCAAACCATCTCAAGTCTTCATCTTCAGTTTTCACTACTAAGATTTGTTTTTCTGTGTGTGAGGGTCCTTTAAAACCTGAAATACTCCTGCCTTCAATTTCATGCTGGTGTTTTTTACAAGTCAAACAAAAGCCTTAAACATATTATTCTGAAATCTTTTCTTGGTAATTTAACCCTTTGAGCCTTGTGAAAGTTTTATAGAGCACCAAGCAGCATTTTTTCCCCCATTGCATTTACTTGATTAAATCTAGTATATTTCTGGACTGAAAGGTGGTGACACTCATCTCTTATTCTGTACTACACACCTATAAATGACACAAACACTAAAATGCTGATGTTGTGGTGGTTGCGTTTTTGGAGCCTCCAGCGGTGTTAACAAGGAAACTACAAATGTTAGGGAAGTAGCTGTCTGGTACTTTCTCTAAGTTTGCCTAAAGTGTGATCAGTGTGTGTTCCTCTCTTTTCTCCATCAGCACTTCCAGACCATGCTGAAGACCAAGTTAAATGTGCTGACGCTGAGGAAGGAGCCGTTGCCCACGGTGATCTTTCATGAGCCTGAGGCCATCGAACTGTGCTCCACCACACCGCTTACAAAGAGCCGGACCCATGCTGGATACAAGGTAGGATCACATGAACCTAATAATCCCTAAAGCCTCCTCTGTTCCTGAACAGTAATTCTATAATAGCATTAATATAACCATAATCCAACTGTTTTCTTTTTGGTTACACATGTTTAATTCTTTTCCACTGTGCGCACACAGATTTTTTGAAGTTTCTGTGTCTGAATCACTTCCCCATATAATTAATATTAAATGTGTGTAGGCGGGCACCTGTGTACTATTTGTGTGTGTGTGTGTGTGTGTGTGTGTGTGTGTGTGTGTGTGTGTTTTATGGCATGGTTTGTTTTTCTTCCTGGTTCTGCTTACTGTCAGATGCAGAATTTAATCTAATGAGCTGTTTGACTTGCAGCTCATTCTCTTTTCTCCATCCTCAAAACAGAAAACAAACAGGCATACAGATTAAAATAGCAGCCAGCCACACACTCAACCAAGTAACTTGAGTGTGTCTTTGTGTGTCTGTGTGTGTGTGTGTGTGTGTTCGCCTGCCTTGTGCCACACCATCGTAAGCATAACAAATAAACTGAGCTGACTGTGGGCACATGTGACACGACTTCAAGTTACTGTGCGGTCATGAGGATTTTGTTTTGTACGTTAAATGTTGTTTTTGGTCACTAACAAGTTTGTTGGAAAAGGAATTGAAAGTTTTCTGTCTTAACTACTAAAATAAACTCTTCATATCTGGCAGTCACCTTAAAATTTAAGGGAAAAAAATGTCCCTCTTGAAATTATTGCCAAGAAACACACACAGGAACACACGGCATCCATGCTTGTCATAATTATCTGTGTCTGTTGGATTACTGTGCAGAAGAGCAGAATAGAAACACACACTATCACATACCCGCAGTCACACACACACAAACATGCACATATATATGCGTGTACCTCTTGAATAAAAAAAGTTTTTAAGGCAGCTAAGAGACCAAAAGTGCTGAGTCCTCATCAACACTTCCTAAAAGCTCCTGAAGCTTGAACATGAAGTGAAAGTCAGTAAGACGACCTGAACTGGCAGAGCAGAGAAGTTTGGTCTGGCTGGGAGAGAAACACAAACGTAGACATGGAGATAAACAAGTCCAGCACCAGCACGGTCAGTTAAAAATGGCAAAAATGTTCCTCTTGTTTTGTTTAGTGTTAGCAGTTACTTGAATAACAATATGATTTATTAATAATACAGGTAATTAGGATTAAGATGGGAGCTGACAGAGTGCAGTTTTGTTTTAAATTAAAAACGTATTCCCGATGATGTAACATTGTTAAGCTGATGCTTTATTTACTACAAAGCTTTTCACCTGTTACACTGCTCTTCTTCCTGTCCTCGTGTCTCTTAGAGACAGCCGTCGTGGCTGCCAGCAACAATAAAACCAAGCAAAGTTAAGTGCTGCAGAGAAATTGTTTATCTATTTTCAGTACTCTAACTCAAACCATACAAACAGAGCTGTGAAATAACACTTCACATTCTTGTCATTTTTTACAAGTTAAGTGCAACACATCATGTCTATCATGTCTATTTGAGTTGGTAGAAAAACAAAGAATCAGCAATTTCTTTATCGTGTTGCAATAGCAATTTTTTTTTCATTATGACAATATTGTTCCTCTGAAATTCCCAGAATGCATCTAAACTCGGTATCCTTCCTCTTTTCATTTAGCACAGTGTTAAAAATGGCAGTTGGATCATCTTTAGCTTGAAGATACCCTTTCTCACCTTTACCAACACCTCGAATTAAGTAACTAGACCACAACAAGTTTTTCCAAAATAATGTCTAAACCACTGAGAGTATAAAGAATGGACAGCGTATCTGTGACATCACTCACAGGTTTCTGAAGACCTGTTTTGAAGCTCTGGCCGCCGTGATCTTGGCAGCCCTGCCTCTTCTGCCTCCCGGTTACTCCAAAAACTGGCAAAGACGTGGATCATTGGCGGCCAAATGGGTGCTGAAACAAGCCATCTGTAAAGACACTCACCTGTCAATCAAAGAGTTCATGCTGTTAAATATGCACAACTTTAAGCCTTAATATAATAGAAATTCAAACTCAGTACAGTTGTCATAAACAGGGAAATTAGCTATATTAACATTTTTTTGAACATGTTTATTTCTGCTGTGAAGTTTTGACATGGGATCTTATGGAGACTGACTCGTTCTGCAGCCAGTCTCAAGTGGACGTTCAAGGAACTGCAGTTTTTACTGCATAGGCTTCACTTCACAGCCGTTGAGATCGCCACGTGGTATAAACACACACTTCTAAAACCTGTACAGTATGCTGACTACTACAACCCACAAGCTAACAGACGTGGGTCATAGCAGATAACTACAGTGAGGTCATATTCTGTCACAGCTTACTGACTCATTACCATCCCAGTGGTCAGTGCATCAAACCTAATTGCTTTAAATACCAGTCATGCACTGGCAGTGATTTGTGGCAGACAAACCTCTCCTTCCAACTTGGAAGATGTTTTGTCTTTTAGATGGCTATAAGAAGCGTCCAGATCTAACCAGCTGTTTATCCAAACTAAACAGCGTGCTCAGTTTTTCAGTGGGAATAAAGGCGACAGTGACACACAGCAGCTTCTTGTATCATCCCATTGGCAATCACCGCCATGATAGAAGATAAATATTGATATATCACCCGGGTGCCCGCTGTACTGATCTGTTCTCGGTATTCCTCTCTGTCTTGTGTGAATCCCAGCATCCACTCGCCGCCCCGCTCCTCTTCTGCACTCGCTGCTCTTCTCAGTGAATGCCAAAGCCATGTTGCCATGGATACCACTATAGCTATTCAGCAGAATACCAGCCGCAGGAAAAAAAATGAATTTCCCTCATCTGTCTGCGACCTCCTTATTTGCAAGTCTGTCTGTCTCGCTGCCTGCATCTGTTGGCTTGTGTAACTTCCTGTCTGAGTCACTACCTGCCTGTCTGCATATCTGTCTGCCCACCTGCTTCAGCAGCGTTGCTTAGACCTCAAAGAGACGTTATTTTTCTTTTCAAGGGAGAAAACCGAGGAAACAATTGCCTTTTTGCACCATTTGCCAGCCTTTCTGCATGGATTTTATATGCTACAATACAATATAACACCATTTATTATCCTCGTGGAATGTTTTATATTCCCTCTATTTCATTTCTCACCTCTTTCTCCTTGACTCTGTTCTTTCCCAGCCCCCAGTTGTGCTCCCCGTTTACAGGCAGGCAGGAAAGCTGGCTGAAGGCTGCTGTCCCCCTGCCAAAACTAACAGCTAGCAAGGATGAAAGGCCACCTCTCATTGCCCTGCCTGGCCTGCTGCTGTCAGAGCAGTCCACTTCACTTCCATTGAGAAAATATGTTCAATGCACTTTGCAGCCATGCCAGCTACACAGTCATACTCCACGACGATGGTGAAAATACTTTGGAGTCTGCTCAAAATACAGCTCAGCTCCTCACTTGTGATTTTGTGTCTGAATTCAGACTGTTTTCTGCTCCCCAAGAGTACGCAGTCAACTTTTCTTTTGTGCTTTCCTTCTTCACACGTCTCAAACGAAGGAATACATGCTTCATTTTGACTTTAAGTCTTTCTGTCTCTCTTGTCTCTGCAGAGTCTGCCTGGCCAAATTCATGTTTATAAATGCATGCTTTTACATGCGGCTCCTTGGCTATGCACTTATAGCTTGCATACAGTAAATGAGCACACAAGAGTCTGATTCACATCTACCTTACATTTGTAGCAGCCCAGTGGTGAGACAGAGTGTAGACTGTAGAAGTGTTACCGTGAATTTGGAGTGGAAACTACTAACCCATCGTAAACTCCCTTCGCTAAAACGCTGCTTAAACGCTGATGTTGAAATTGTTAAGAGTAGAGCTACAACAATGAATGAATCATGAATAACTGCCTGACAGAAAAATAATTGGTATTGACAGAAAGGGGTTCATATTTTACAGCACTGATTAAAATGCTAAACATTTCAAGTTCAACACTAGTTCCACTTGTGAAGATTTGCTGCTTTTCTTTGCCCTATGTTTTTGCTCTTATGTAATTTTGGGAAATATCGATATTCACTGTCTTAGTTGAGAAGACTGATAACCCTCTTATCCTCTCCAGAAAATATAAGGCTACAGCCATTCAGTCAGCTGTTGGTAAGCTTAGTTTAAAACAAAAATGATAACAGCTGCTAGTCTAACAATAAAATGTTAAGGTTTTACAGTACCAGACTTTTTCTTCTGTAGCTTTATAGTTTGTAACTAAATACGTTGATGATTAACAAGGTTTGGCTTTCAGTGCTTAGGAATGGCAGCAGTCAGAGTTTCTTAATTTATTTTATTCATTTTCTGGTCAGACACTGGATTTTTGGCATTGGTTTGTCACAGAAATAAAAAAAAAAATTGGTAGAAAAGGTCAAAAGAAACAACTCTCTAGCCTGGGTTCATCAGGCTAATTAATGACGATGTCACTGTAGGAAAAGTGTAATTGTAACTAATAAAATTAGAGATGGCTGAATTCCAGTCAGCTGCTTCAGGCCTGCTGCTTCTCCTAGACATAAATTCACTCTTCACACTATATAGTGAAACCAAACCGGCGATGCGACTGTGTGATTCTCCCACACTGACGTCATTCACACCAGCAGCCCAGGGCATGCCGGTCCTACCGTGTCTTTATCTAATCTGTCAGGCTGAGGGGCTTTTTGTCTCTCCGCACTTGGTAGTCTGATGTCAGTCAGTGTGCTGGACGTACCATCGCTTCTTCTGTAGAGAACAGAGAACAGAACACACAGTGATGACATTTAGATGATTAGCAAAATCAGGGGTGAGATGACCAGTCCCCTGCTGAATGTGTGTATGTCTGTGTTTTTGTCTAATGGAGCCTTTGTATCAGTGTTTGTCTGTACGTGTGTGTTCATAGATTAAGCCGCTGCCTAGTTGTTAGCATTGTAGACCTGTCTTTACTGCTTAAAGAGGGACTCTATTGGTTTTATCCATCAAAGGCGGTCCAGTCAGTTTCCTCAAGTGATGTCACTTGAGTCAACATAGTTTGTAGTTAATCTGGGGGTACAGAGTAAAGAGGAAGTGAGCTTAACAGATTATTAACATTTAAAGTATTGGAATTTATGTGTGGATTTTTAGCCTTGGTAAGGTGTTGAACAGCAGTCTGGATTCTGGTTCTGGTTAACTACTGTAGCGTGTTGTCTCTGCTGGCACTGTTACTCCAGACTAGGCAACAGTTCAGGGCTTTCCTCAGATCCACTGATTGGCCCAGGCTGTTCCCAGATAAAAGACAGTACTTTCTGGAGAGCAAGCGCTGTCTCAGTTTTAGTCTTTTGTTTTTGTCTCACTCACTTTCACTGTTGTACCTGTTATCTATATGATTTTTTTTTTTTTTTTTGGTTTTTATCTCATTAAACTGCTTTGTTGAAAACAAAACTGAAACCAAACACATTCGTTCAAATCTGCCTCGTGACCCTGTTTTCTCTGTTTGCACAGGTGTGAGCAGAATCACAATGACCTGATAAACATGTGATATCTCTGCTGTGACTATGTGTACTCTGTCTCCTTTAGCATCTTTATAGTGTGGCACAAAACATTCCCTGTGCAGAAATCTGGACTGGATGAACCATGAGGTCCTCCACGACATGATCCTGTTGGACTCAGCGTCGTGGTCATGTACAGCAGTTGCTGTATTTGTATGTGACCTGACTAAATAACATGTGTTGGTTGGGAAAAAGGGTCGTTAATACCTTATTTTTTTCATTTGCATTGCAAATTTGTGTGGGTGAGACCATATTTTGTGGCCAGGAATTTAAAAAGTAACTGGCACCAGTGTTACTAGAGTGGAAAGTTAATGTGAAGCTCAGCTTAGACAGATTTTAATACCCGCATTGGAATATGGAGAATCTTACCCTGTAGTGGGCTGTATGTAAGGGGCTGGGAATGTGAAAGCGTCTTTCATATACACTGAGGTGCTCCTGTCTTGACTTACATTTAAACACTCAGACTCTGTTTTGTACTGGCACACACACACACACACACACACACACACACACACACACACAGCATCGTCTTCTCACCGCGCAACACAAACAAGCAAATACACACAGCACTTAAAAAAAAAAAAAAAAACTCATCCATCTTTGCATGCTGTGGCAAGCGGAGCCAGCTGCACTGTGCTGATTCAATAAGTTTAGAGGAATGTTAACAACCTCCTCAGGAATGCTGCATTCCCAAGCAGTGGATTCCCAGTCATGTTGGGGGATCCAAACGCAGGGGCCGACTGAGGGAGGACGCCACGACGCCCGTGGGACGGTTGTGTTTTATCTATAGAACGTTTTTCCATTTTATACTTTATCCCGGTGTCACGATACTGGTATGGATTTTTGGAGCCAGTATTGTACAGATTCATCAATATTATTTTTTTTTTTTGCATAAACACACACACACACACACACACACACACACACACACACACACACATTGTTGATATAAATCCATTTATGTCCAATTATGACTCATTTTACAGTTGAAATATGAATTTGTGGGGTGTTGGTTAGCTCAATTGGTTGAGCATCCGCCCCATGTAAGTTACCTAAACAAAAAAAAAATGGACAAAAAATAATCTTCCACTCACATTGTCAAAAAAAACATCTAGAAATTAGTGATCAGATTATTATTTCAAGGTCAAACAGAAATAATGTGAGCAGAACCATGCTAGCTGTTTCCTCCTGTTTCCAGTCTTTATGCCAAGCTAAGCTAATCATATTTACTGTGCAGCGGTATCAACTCAAGCGAGTACATTTAAAATTTATCTGAAATGTCCGACTGCTCCTCCACCATAAGTTTGTCTTGAGCCTTGTAATCGCATGAGTTGGCTAAATGTTTAAATTTCTTGGCCATCCACTCAAACTTGCACAGTCCTATTGATATTAACCTCTTACTTACTTATGCCCCCTTTAGTTAATTACCTAAAATTGATTACTTTTTTGGACGCCGATAACATCAATTATGTTTCTTTTTGGCAAACAATGTGAAATCACTACTGCCAGATGCAAATCGGAATGTTTCCAAATACTCAGCCGCTGAGGCATGAACAAAAATATATTTTCACGCTGACATCTCCTCTTGCGCCATTTGGAAAAACAAACAAACTTTTACTGGTTGGAACAAAATGCAGCCAACGGGGGGCAAAATAGAAAACAGGCACGCATCATTGAGAGTGTGTGTATTTTGTCTGCGCCACCGCTTTGTCCTTGGACCAGTGTCTGGGAAAGTGCCGATTGAAACAAGCACTTCCAGAACTGTTGCTGACTGTTTGTACCTTCACATCACAGTCTGTTCCCCAGATCTGATCCAACAGGCTTTCCTCAACAACTGCCTCCTTGTTCTTCACAGCACCTCTTCCTGTCACCTCAGCCCCTTCTTCTTTCTGCATGTTCCCAAAGCCTCTCCGTAGGGACAGGTATCTCCTCATTGATTCCTCCATGTGCCTCTTCCTCCTCCTCCTCCTCTTTTTCCCATTCCTCCTCCTCTTTTCTTCTCATCCCCGGTGTTTCTTTCTCTGCTGATAGCCCAACCAGCTGTGGCTCCAGCAGCAGCAACAGCTGCCCTAGCTCTACACCTCTCATGCACACATGCATGCTTGTGTGCTTACACACGAATACAGACTCTTACTGACACAGACAGACACATAGACAGACACTGTGTGTGTGTGTGTGTGTGTGTGTGTGTCCAGGATGTTCCTGTCTCTCTTCCCACTGACTCACTTGCTGGGCTGCGGATGTTTTTCCTGTCTCCCTCTGTGTATCCTTTCCTCTGCCCTTCTTTGCATTTATTCACCTTTTATCAGCGTCTCTCCATATGTTTACAACAGTAAGTTTCTCCCTCTGCCTCTTCTACTCTGCATGTCTGTCTGTTTTCCCTTTGTCACTGCATAATTGTGGCTTTTCATTGTTTGGTGATTTGTCAAAAGTGATTTGTCAAAAAAATGTTAAATGTTTAAAATCTCTTTGGCTTCATTTGTCATTAAACACAGAAAGCATTGTTACTGCCACGTACTTAAAAACAATGGTGGCAGAATGACTGTGTTTGGCATGCACTAACTTTCGTTTGCAGTGTTGTAAACATACACAGACAGAACCTAATAAATACTGTAAAAAAAAGCTCCATGATTATTACTATACATGTCCCCAGTGTTGGGGATAATGTGCTGTTTCAAATTACCATTCTCCTCCTCCCGACAAACATTTTTCTTTTCTACTTTTTGGATGGTAGCTGTGCGCTATTGTGTGCTATTGTAAACTGTGATTTACAATAATGTGGCACAGTTATATTACATTATTATGTTAAAGAATATTTAACTTCCTTAATGCAGTTTAAGTTGAAATTTGTTTAAGAAAGCAGCTTCCTGTGCACCTGCAGAGTCATATCGGTTTACAACTCACACAGAAAACATGTCTTTTCATGCCAGCTCAAAAATTTCCAACATCAGCCACCATTATCAGTAATCGATTAATTCTTCCCCTATTTGTATCTTTATTTAAGCTGTGGAAGTAAGTAACTAAGCATTGACCTCGTTAACGTGTTGTACACTGAAACATGATGTGCTGTCAGCTATACGAGCCTGTGTTTTGTTGTTTTCATAAAGGCAGCTGAGCCGGCTCTCAGGAACCATCAGTTGTTCAAATAATTCAACTTTTTGCTTGCAGTTAAATATGAAAATATATATAAGTTTACTCGAACTTGATCTAGCTGTAAAGGGCTGTTTTGCCATAGACTAGGCTTGCGGGCCCTTAAACTCTAGTAATATCCACTTGTAACCCCATATTTTGTTACCTTTGGACAGAGCCACACTAGCTGTTTCCAGCCTTTGTGTTAAGCTAAGTTAGCCGGCTCCTTGTGGTAGTTTTATATTCGGCGTACAGACATCAAAGTGTCATCGATCTTCTCATCTAACTCTTGGCAAGAAAGGGTAGTTCCTGAAATGTGAACTTTTCCTTTCACTGCTTACAGCATGTGTAGGCAAGCAAGCAAGTTTACTGATGACTACAGATATCTCTGTCGGCCATGTTACCTTCCACTTGCAGGTCTGTCGAGAGTCTCTCAATGCAGGAGGAGAGAGAGAGAGCAGAATAGGACAATATCTTCTGTAAGCCAAGAGTCAGTAATGGTGGCCACATGTCTTGCCACACATGCAAATGTTTAACCATGCTCCTCCCCTCTCTGTGTCACACTCACAAACACTTACACTCCATTTCTTTGTTTTTGTCTCTCTCAGGTATCCATACTGTACACATTTAGTCCCCCCCCCCTGCAGCAGCAATCCAGTGCATACTTTAAATTTGAACTCTCTCCTTCGTCTCTCAGCCAGTCTGTCAATGTTTGCTCCATTTCTTTTTTTTTCTCCATAGCATTCCTTCTTTGCAGCCCCCCGAGGCCATTATTCCTGTAACTGATCTTTATTTCAGTCTGTGTATCGTTTCATATGGAATCAATATTTTCAGTCTGTCTGTATAGAACTTGTGATAGTTAGTCGAAGAGGAGAGTGCAGAACAGAAGAGGGGACGTGAGGATAGAGGAAAGAGGAGAGGTGAGGAGAGGGGGTTGGAGGGGGTGATGGGAGAAAGAAAAAGAGAGGAGAGAGTGCAGGGAAGGAGAGACAACAGAGTTTCAGAGCGGAGGAGAAACACATGGAAAGTTGAAACAAAGGGGAGGACTCTGTAAATCTCTGGATTGATTTAAGCTGGCTGCCTGTTTTGCCAGCACTGAGATGACTGGTGAGCAGGCCGCCAGAGCAGAGGACAGCAGATGTGTTCTGGTCTGGGATGGATGGATTGATGTATCAATTTTACCCACAGCTTGATGTGTAGAGATGTGGAGCTCGAGTGGTTTGCTTCACACTCTCCACAAACACTGACTCATGCAGGCGTCTTTAGCTTGGCTTGGAGATCCTGATTTCTGCACTGTCAGTGAGTCCAACCTGAAACATGTCTCTTCTCGGTCTGCAGAATTTACGATGGTTTTAATGTCTCTTCATTGTTCCCATCAAAATCGATGATTTGTATCTTTGGAAACGGTCCTGACGTACTCACAAAAACACACACACACACACACACATGAACACACACACTGTAGATGTTTAAAGTCACACACTAACTTGTCTAAGGTCCACCTAGTCTCTCTGCATTGCTGCACAGACTACAAAATCAAATCAATTATAGTGATTAGACGAACAGAAAAGTGCTAATCTATTTATTTATTTTTTTTGTAGCGCATGACTATATTGTGTCTTTTGTCAATATATTTGGAACAATCAAATACAAAAAGGTTTTGAGGGACAGACCTGTTTAGGGGGCGAGGAGCTGCTTGTTCTTTCCTGTGCATTAAACAGTTCCTGACACAGTCAACTGTGAAACGTTGAACCATTTGCCTCCAACATCTTTGACTAAAAAGATATATTTTTTTCTTTGATATTGTGACAAACAACTTTGATTAACGCTTGAACATTTGATCAGTTAATGAAAAGCTAAACTAAGATGGGCATGACTATCCAGACGATCAGTCCACAGAGGTCTCATAGGTTGTACTTAAGTAAAATATAGTCATTTTGTATGTCAATGGAGGGCAGACCTCCTTTGGAAAGTAATTACAGTACTGTGTATTTATGAGGTACCGTACATATATAAAGTGAAACGGTAATATCTGCTGTTTTCCTCTCATAAAGAGTGATCCAACCACCACACATCGAACCCTCACATTACACATATATGACTGACTGAATGTGTCATGGGTGGATTGAATTTAGGGCAGCTTCAGTTGTCCTGCGAGAGTCCCACTGGTCTGCAAAACCTCAACAAAAACAACCATGAGAGGTGCAGAGTCAGCGAATTTTGTCTTCTTGGATTTATGACTTATAGGCGACATATTGGAGACTATAAATGTGTGTATGTCAATACCACCTGTCTAGTTTCTTGAGGACTGTCACTCTACACTAATTGAGTGTCTTGTTGGCTCCAGGGAGGACAATTATCTCGTGTATGTCCGTTATCCTCGCAGTGGTATTTCTGCCTCCGGTGATAATGGTCCTGCCCCATGGCCAAAAAGTTTCTCACAGATTGGATTTACACTAAACTTTCCTGCTAAAATATTTTGCAGCAAAACACCACATTGATAACACAACAAACATGAGCTGCAGCTGTTATTTGCTGATGATGGCAGTATATTTAAGCAAAAGTCTACCAGTGCATGTTTGGCATTTCTTTTGACTCTAACCAAATAGTATAAAACTTGAACCCGTCTGTCCATCGGCATTGATCAGCAGCCAAACCCAATAAACTCCACATTCAGTTGCACATTCAGTGCGTCTGTGTGTTCATAAATGCTCCAACTTTCCTTATACAGATGCTATGTTCACATACACGCCACAGTTTAACGCCAGGTGTAAATGGGCTCAGTGTTGTCTTAGCCCTGAAGGAAAGAAATGCCAGCACAGTTTAAGTCGGTGATTCAAATACTGCAAACCAAAAAAAGTTTTAGTGCCGTGTGTTTTTTGTTTTTTTATGAACATGTTATAAGCAGTTTTTTTTCTATGTCTATCCATCCCTCATCTTTCTGCTCGAGCAATGTAACAATTTCCTCTTCAGCTGCATGTTTGCTTTGGACTTTG